>NC_044285.2:41169525-41270426 GCF_004027225.2 Strigops habroptila | reverse complement strand
TACACCTTTTTATCCTAGAGGACAAGAGCTGGCTTAAAAGATGTACGAGTATTTTGTACTGTCCTACAAAAGCTGGGGTGGGGTTTTTTTAAGCATATAAGCAAAATCAAAGAACTTGTACACAGCAGGAAAGCTCTGTACATAGATAACAGTAGGGAAAAAACTGAATATGAAACAGTCTGGGCACTGACTTTTTCCCAAACACTCAGATACTACTAAAGGAGCATTCAGTAATTTTCTCTAAGGAAAACTCTGGCCTTTTGCAATCCTTGCACCTCTGTTGTGCTCACTGAAGGCTGGGTAAAGCTTTTTCAGTTTCTTTAGCTTTACAGGTCAGGACATTTAGAAGAGAATGAAAAACAGGGACAAAAGTACTACCACTGCTTAAAAAGAAACTTCATAAAGGAACACTAACCCCCATGTGTATGGAGTGCTCACTGTGGATTTGAAATTAAATGCTCCGCAGTGAGAATTCTTCAGTTTTCTTCTGCAAGCATCCACAGCTCTGGCAGAGCAGTATCCAGAGCAACGAGAAGCATGAGAGAAGAATGCAGAGTTGAGTGAGCACATGGAGACCAGGCTGAGTTCGAAGTAAGACTGAGTTCCTCTTCTTTTCCAGGTAAGGTCAGGAGTCTGCTAGACTTTCTGATGAACCTTGTTGCTTGTTGTGGCTTCACTTTTGCCCCCTCAGCTGCTGACAGCCCAGACTGCTGATAGAATGAAGAGCGAAATTCGCTGGGTTAGACATGGGCTAAGCTAAGCCTGGCACTGGAAACCATAAACATACTGCAACATAATGTTGTGAGTTGCTCAGACTAGTTCGTCCCTGTGATAACTAACACCATTGCATGGTGCTGCACCAGGCTGCAGTTGGATGGTAGCTCGGGGATCTCTGTAGCATGCTCTGCTGCACCATCTAGATGTGACTAAGTGCTTTTGTAAGTGATTGCCTTGGGAAAGGAAACAGCTTTCAAGGGATAGCTAAAAATTTAACAACTCCTTGTTTCCAGAGTTGTCCTAACCTAACCAGCATGAAAAATTTGGCATGCTCTCAACCCAAAGGCCAGTGTTTAAATACTACAGACATTACCACTGATAAAGGGTCATGCAATAATTATGATGGGCCATGAAGCTGAATAAGGTACAAAGGAAAACCTTCATTATTAATAAAGAACTACATCTTCTTATTAAAAATGAGGACAGATTGAAGAGCGAAGGCTGATGCTTTCTCAGGAGAGTCATGGAATGAAAAAGTAGCAAGACAAAGGTCTTCCTCCACACAAGGAGCACTCTGAAGCTCTCAGAGAGTCCTTTACAGATGAGATCAGAAAAGAATATCAGCGTGACTCATTTGGTCTAAACGTCCTACTTCAGATAAGTGCCAGATACTGTCTCCATAGTGAGTATTTAGCCTGAGATAAGAGCTAAATAACAAAAAGCATAGATAAAAGATTTGCCTCGAAGACTACACAGGTAAGGTGGAAGATAAAGAGTTCTCTTTAGGTTGCCATGACCTGCTCAGTGGTGAGGCCAGCTCCAGCTTGAGAATTAAAATCTATTGTCTTGAAATGAAAGTGCTACAACTGCTCCTAAGGCCATTATATACTTAAACTTCTCTGATGCTCCAGAGTGCAACTTTGGCTAACGATTACACAGCTCACAATTACAGCTGCACCTTTGAACTTCTGCATCAGGAAAACCCAGTTCAACAAACCCCTTCATTTCCAGTTTGTTACTTGTGGCCATGGGAGGTGACAGATAAAATACTGTGAGGAATCTTAGTGACTCTTCCGGTGTATCTATTACCTGCAGACTTGGGAACACGTGCTTGATGACTCTGTGAGGACAGTCACCCAGAAAGACAGGTCTGTATAATGGGTAAGGATTGCTCCATCAGTGCCAGACACCATCTGAATTCAAATTCTGTAAGCTGCTGGCCTGGGAAGAGCAGTGGCATTGTGAAGTTTGAAACCATTCTTCAATCAGAAAGTGGGTGCCTGGGCTCCCTTTGTTCCTTATATTTTATCTCCATTTCTCCAGCCACATTAAAGATTGGAGCCTGACAAACAAAGGTGCACACGCTATTTCCTGCGCTGATGTGTGTGCATACACAGTGAGAAGGATCTTCCAGCTGTAATCCTTATTTCAGGCCATGTTCAGCTGACAGCAAAAACCACAGACCTTTGAAAAGGTCTATTTTTCAGGTAGGTAGGAATAACCTGGGAGGTGTATTAGTTAAAAGGAATTAGCAAAGCAAATCAATAGGATGCAGGAATGACAGCTATGTATAACACGCTGATCTCCAAGCCTCTCAGGAGCTAAGTAAAGCCCTAAGGAAAGCTCTCGCATTGTGTCCTGTGAGGTGGCAGATACATGGGTATCCAGGAACAAAAGAGATTTGTAAGCCATTGGAAATGCTACATTTGGTGACTTGCAAACCTTAAATGCCTTCCTCAATATACACTTTGTAATCATTGTAGTACCTGCTGATAGAAATGTTTGATCAATAATTAGATGCCTCCTGCTCAGGAATTTAAACAGTGAACCACCACCTTATTCTTTAAATCTTGTCCAGCACCTTAAAAAGTGGTGGTTTTGATAAAGAGGTGAGAAAAGAAGGTGTTTGGTGCCAAAGCAGGGGTTCAAGACCTGAGCATGTGATGGGAGGTTAGAGGAGGGAGGGCTGAAGGCAGCCAGCAGTTGTGTTAGCATAGGCTGCCACAGAGCCACTGCTCAAGAGAAAAACTAAAACCCCAGATTCTAAGTTTTAGGCCATGGAAAAGTGCTGAATTCCCAACTCTGCTCTGTTCCCACATGATAAGAAATGACACAACCTAGTATCTTCCAAAGATAATAGTTAGGGACCTAGTACTCAGCTGATACAGCAGACAGTGTTATTGTTACTAATGTTGATGAGATCTCAAATAGGTTTGAGAATCAAGTTCTTCCCTTCCCTCTTTATAATGAGAAATAGCACATTTCCCTGCTTCACAGGAGTGCTACGATATATGCATGTTCAATCATGAATCACTGTGGCAATAAAGACCATATGAACTCCTCTGGGAATAAAAAAAGAAGAAATCAAGTTAAACTCTATGAGGGGGTTCTGATCTCATTTGCAAACAAGTAAATATTGAGTAAATCTTGGATTTTGGTGGAATTACTCTGGATTTGCACTGGCTGAGTCTGAACCCGAGCCAGGCCCAGGCTGTGTTCAGGTAAGCTCATTAAATACATCCCAACCCCTTTGACTCTGCTGGGAGCACTCGCATGTTTAAAGTTAATCGTGTTCTTAAAGGCTTTGGAGGATCAGGGCAAGAGGGCTCAGCCACTTACAGGACTGAGCTATTCTGATTTATGTACTAAGCATCCGAAGAAAATAAGAGTGCAGTTGTCACCACTGCCTCTCAATGCCCTGAAATACAAGGTTATCATTTAATCACTCAAGTCAAAGTTGGTTTCTCTTTGGGGGGAAAAGCCATTATAACAGTGGCAGTTTCATACCTTTGGCTTTTGTGGTCTGTGTCACTCTCTTTAGATCATCCTTCCCTACAGATATGGTCCTATAGCTGCAGCAACTCCATGTGTATCCAGACAAACAGGATCTAGAGCTTATTTTCACCTAGTAGTGGGCAAGGCTCAGGCATTGCTCATTGATGCTTCTTGCCAGTGCCAGGACTCAGGAGTAAGGCAAGCTGAAAGCTTCATGTTCACCACGTAGAATCATGGAATGGTTTGGGTTGGAAGGGACCTTAAAGATCATCCAGTTCCAATCCCTCTGCCATGAGGAGGGGTCCACTATGCCAGGTTACTCAAAGCTCCATCCCATGAAGACCCAAGAGGTGCAGGCAAAAGCAAAGTGAAGAACAAGGTTTTTCTGAGGGAAAGGGTGATGATGAGAGCACTGAGGGCAGCAGGGCCCAACACCAGGCCATAGCAGGCTGCCTGTCCTACCTCTTCCCTCTTTGGGATGAACTGCTCCAGGCCAGACAGCTTAGCTGCAGCAGGAAAGGGTTAAATACTCCTGTTGGAAAGAGCCTTGGCAAATAGGATACCAAGTCTTCACTTTTCACCTTCACTGAAAGCAGAAGACATGATGAAAACCACCATGGGAGATCATGAAATGTAATTAACTCAGTATCAAGGCACCATGACCCTAATGAAGTCTTTAAATAGGATCATGTAAGTTAGTAGGAGCCCCTATAAACCAGTGAGTCCCTTTCAGGCTGCTGTTGGTCTAGATTAAATTTGAGGTTGCATTCACCCACAGCACAGATGCTGAACCTCCTCACTGGTGTCTCACAGCCAAGTGTGCTGCGTCTGAACATCTCAGACACAACTGGCACAGGCAGCTGTACCTGTTTCCCACAGCTCATTTCTATTATTCCCTCTCTGGAATGCAAAGTCTTTTTCAGTTCTGAACAATACGTAAACTTTAAAAGCCTCTCACAGTTCTCCATGATTTCAAATACAGGTTCTCCTCCCCCTTCTTCTTTCCTTTTCTCCTCTAAAATGCAGAAATACACATGAATTAACATAATTGAGGGAGCCGGGCTAATAGGAGTGATTTGGTCTAGAAGAAAAGTATATAATTAGAGTGCCAAGTAACAGTACTATCAATGGTGACACGACACTTGGAGCACCAAAGGGACGTTCAGTGTGACAACATAAAGGCTCTGACTTTCTGCAGGTGACAAAGCAACCTGTGCACATGGAGTAAGTGGAAGAACCAGCCTCCCACCTCCTGTGCTTAAATGTCCTACCTTTTCCTCGCCCCCAGGGCTGGCTCTGCCACTCATCTCATTGCTGGGGCTGAAGATAACAAGCCATTGTCAAGGGCAACCACAAAGCTGCTTGTTTCATATTAGCAGCCTTAACATTTTCTATCTAATCAGATTTCCTGTTGGTTGAGGAAAGCTGCCATCCCTCATTACCAGCTGCTACCCCAGATTTCCCTCTCCCCATCCCCAATACATATTTTGCCATACTTGTCTTCTTTTTCTGTGTAAAAATGTTATGTATGCCTGGAGGGAGACTAAATGTTACCCCCCAAAAATATAGAAGAAATTAAATAAGATCTCAGATGAAAACAGAACTGTGGGCAAGAGGCCAAGACTCCTGATTACGTGGCTGTGACTAACCAATGGGTGTTTTGCTCTCATTATATTTCCTCCTCTGGATGTAATAATACGACTCAAATTAGTTTTCCAGGAGCAGACTCCTCTTTATGTAACCATGTTTTATCCAGATACCAGCAGCTTATGTTTAAACTATTTAAGAGAACAGATAGCTGCAAAATGTACTTCAGCTGGCCCTTCTCCTGCTAGCAGTGTATTCCTGGCTTGAGGGAAGCTACAAAACCACCCTGTGTTTTGTTGCTGCTTGGATGTAATTGTAAACAATGCACAATGCCCACAGGAGCCAGTGTCCAGGTAAGGATGTCAGCTCTGCTTGTTTTATTGCATTGGAGAGATCCACAGCATTGTAAACTGCAGGATGGCTTTGACAAAACAAAGCTGGAATGATGCAGAATAAAGCAGCAGTTCACCTTTTAACTTAGGCCATAGTTTCCAACAGCATTAGGAAAGGCAGCATCCTGTCTGAACCGCAATCACCCTGCTGGCGCTTGGACCCAAATGGAAATTTCCACATTTTGGGAATCATAGAATGGTTTGGGTTGGAAAGGACCTTAAAGCTCATCTGGTTCCAACCCCCTGCCATGGGCAAGGACACTAGACCAGGTTGCTCAAGATAATATTGTGATTTCCTGCTGTTCTCCTCCTTCCTTCCACATCTACCACTTAAAAAGAGACTGTCCTTGCTACAGGTACTTGACCAAGGGCCTTCTATGTGTCCTCCAGGTTGCTATCAAGTATACTGGCTCTGGACCTATTCTACAAAGGTGTATATGAGGCATATGGGTGCTGTGAAAAGTGCTTGCATTGGAAGGAGGCAGGTAGGGTGCCATGAAATGACCAAGAATCCAAGACAGGTTAATTTAGGAAGCACAGATTTAATTTTCTCTTTCCTTCTCTTGTTTTTAGAAATGGGCCTGAGATATGAGAAATGTTGGGCTACCTGGTTCAGATACCAGAATGAGGTGGTATTTAAGTCTTTCAGCAGATAGTAGAACATTCCCCGAACACCCTTACACAAAGCCAGGAAAATCTTTTACCTGGTATCATCACACATGCCTAGGAGGTTCAAATCCTGAAGTGATAATTGTGGCTCCCCAAGCATTAACCCTGTATGAAAGTGGTTACAAAGTGCAGAGAAGAAATCCATCATCTAAATGAAATAGGCAAAGAGCTGCAAAGTTAGAAACGTGCAGGATTTACTGTGTGTTCCCATGCCATTACTCAGCAGATGAAAAAGTACATTTTTATACTCTCTGCAGTCTTTCAAGTCTGCAAGTTTCCATAAAAATTCCATTAGGACATTTTACTCAGCAGCTTTCCTAAATGCTTCTTAGTCACCATACTTTACCTTCAAAAATGTGTAAATTATGCTATAGTAACATGTTTAAACATTTATGTCCACCCAGCCTCACAGCACAATTGAGCTGTTAGCTGCTGGGTTCCCACTAGAAGGTATTCAGGTAGGGTTTATTTCAGCCACTCCATTAGTTTTAAGGGACTATTTTAGTGGTTGCACTGAAAACAACCAGATCATTTCACACTCGGAATTTCTCAAGCTTCATGGCAACAAACCACTGAGGATGACACACGTCAGTCATTCAGTGGGTCTAACACCATTGCCAGGCAATTCACAGATTCTGAAGAAAAAGA
This sequence comes from Strigops habroptila, assembly GCF_004027225.2. Taxonomy (NCBI): domain Eukaryota; kingdom Metazoa; phylum Chordata; class Aves; order Psittaciformes; family Psittacidae; genus Strigops; species Strigops habroptila. Next base: position 41,263,638 of record NC_044285.2, on the reverse strand, counting down.
CCAGTGCAACCCAGACAATTTATACTGCAACAGAGACTAAAAGGACTCCTAAACATGTATTTCCCCTTTCATGCCAGAGACAGCATTTTTCACAGAAACACATATAGAAATTCCACAGCAATAAAAATGGATACCCCTATGAATTCCCATCAACTAGGTTGGTTGTAGGACAACTCAATATAGCCATAGCTTCTTGTGCCCTGTCTAGGGATGCAAAATTCCTGGAGGAGAGAAGGAGGAGTGAAAAAATGAAGGTGAAGAGACATTCATCCTTGTATACTGCAGTAAAAGATGAAAAGCTTTCCTCTTAGAACTAAACATTTGCAGCAAGAATGATTAACAATACCATATGCCATGGAGGAAGGAGTAACACAGCTGTTACTGGAGACAGACAGTATGTAGATTTATGGAGAATCTAAGAAGAGCAACTGTTGGCTTCCAGGCGACAATACAGCAGAACTGATGCTCCCCAGGTCTTCACTTACAGCCTGCACCTTGTGAGCTTCTCCCAGCAGATCCTGAATTCCTCAACATTGGACCAAACCATTGCCCCAGGAGATAAAAGGCCCAGCATACCTCCGTTTCCCTTGTTCCCCTTGGACATGCCATTAGTGTGTAAAGTGTTGATTCATTCACTGAAATCAATCAGACCTAGCTAAGAGCTGAGTTCCCAGCAGGAATCCAGCTCCCAGTATAAGTTCCACTGAAGTAACCATCAGCTTCTGCTGGAGTTACACATGACCAGAAGGAAACATTGAAATAGAGCATGTGAGTCAATGACGTCAAGTTTAGGGCCCTTCTTTTTATGGCTCACATGGAATCTTTCATTTCACTGGATATCACTTGCCCGAGGATGCTGAGTACCTCTTGTAGCTCAGCTGCCATCATCCTCCTAGAAGAGCTTGACATGAACAGTTCTGGGCTCTTCATTTACTCATAAACAACACAAACCCTGACAGACGATAGGAAATTCATTACATTTGCTAATCCAGAAGAGTGCTATGGGATTCACCTTTCCTTCATGTTTATTGAGTTCAGAATTATAAAATCATAACTCCTATGAAGTCAGCCCCAGAACTGAGAATTACACTTCGTGTTTTCAAAACCCAATTGTAATATTCAGTTATAACATCACTGAAACAAAAACCTTCTCCCCACACCTTACACCAGTGTTTGTGTCAGACTTAGTATTTCTGGTGAGACGAGAAAGAAATGCTATTTTAATAAAAGAGTTTTATTTTAAAAGGCACAGATTGCCCAGAAGTGCAAAGAACATTCATGCAAAATCCAGGGTATGTAACAGGAGAAAGTAATTGACTAAAATATTTTGGGCTAATAATGACAGCTCAGCAACTGATGCCCATCATTACAGAGAGAATAACACAAGTGATTTGTGAGGAAGGATTCCAACCTTCTCACTTTGCCATTCCTGCAGACTCAATTGTGGCAGCATCCAGCCCTGAATATTTCATCTTCAAATACATCTACCAGCAGTAGCATTATTTGTCTTGGCAGATGCTGGAGCTTGTGCAAAAAATAGCAGGTTTACCATGTGCAATATGAGGCAGTAGAATAAAACACATGTGGAACAACAAGAGAAAATATTAAAATATATAATTTCAAATAGCTTCATCTTACACAAGTTAGAGATACCTCATTAGTATTTTCATATTGGCAAACACAGCATTAGAAAAGACCATACCTTTGCTTTATCTGAAAAGGAAAACATTCTACTTATTGTTTTGTGCTCTGCATGCATTTCACTTTCCAAAATGCAACCAGGCGTGCATTACATACAAACTCCATCCTGTTTCGCTGAAGTACAGCTGCCATGAGCATTCGCTAGCGCTATGCAGAAGCCTTATGGAGTGAAAGGTGTTGGGGACAAGCTGAATCTGAGCCTAAGTGCCATGTTTGCAGCAGAGTGCAGCTTCAGAAATGTTACTGGAAAGAACCAACTAGGAATTGATGCTGTTTCAGTAGCAAGCAACTTTTGGCAGCCAAAAAAAGGGCAGTGTGTAATGATGAGAGCTGAAACAAACAGACTTTCTTTAAGTAAAAGCAGCGTCACTTCACTTCTTGTCTAAAATGATACCGTACACGGCTTATACTAGTGTGTCCCATGATAGCTGAATCAGACACTAACAGGCAAGCAAAGGGGGACATGGAGTGCATCACGCTTCCTGCATCAGTTGCGCTACACTGACACAGGCTGGAAAACACACAGCACACTCTAGGGACATACATGGAAAACTCAAAATCATAAAAACAAACAGAACATGGATCCATAGTGCCACAAACCTTCCGGCTCTGTGTTCTCTTTGAGGTGCACTTGCTTCAGTGGGCAGCAGAAGATTTCGTGACACTTAGCACGAAAAGGGGACTCTTTTTTCTTTAATTCCGCAGATTGGATCAATTCTTGCTGTAACATAATGTACTCCTGTGTGCCAGGGGGAGCGTCATCCATAACTGTGGTCACCACATAACAAAATGAACTCAAGTTAGAGCTTGAGGAAAGCAATCTAGAGAGTCAAATCAACTACATAATGTCAGGGTAGGGGAAAGAAAGGAGGGGAAGAAATGTTTATAGGAAGGCAAATAAAATTTCAAGTACATAGTATCTTAGTCATGGTGGCAGAAGGGTGAGGGAAACATTTACTTTTATAAACAATGCTTCTCATAAACAACAACACTTTATATTCTTTCATGCAGGTTTATTTAAGAGTAGAATAATACCCTGCTCCAAAAAGCAACAAAGTTCTCTCCTATGTCTTTGTTTTATTCTCATATAGCACCTATATCTATTCTGCATGCAGATTAAGTTAAAAAAAGACAAACAGAGCATGCTTTTATTGCCTAGCCATAGGCAATCTCCACGTTAACATCAGGGAGTAATCATTCCACATCTGCAGGTAACACAACATCAGTGTATCTATTCCCCAAAGTAAAACAAACATGCCTTTATCAGGATATATAATTACACATAGCTCCTTAGAGCCAGGATGATAATCCAATGACATTTGACTTGATCATCATTTTCAATGGATAGAAGAATAGACGTACAATGAGAAAGGACATTAATCCTTTTGATGGCTTTCTTGTAAAACACCGAGTCATTTTTTAAGGTTGATCTTAGGAATCAATACTGCCATTAATAATATAAATGCTATACAGTCTGAAATGTTTTCTGAATGGGGTCAGGCTATTAAACAGTGAACAGATAAAATATATAGCATACAGAAAGCTCCAGCTACCTCAAAGTATTACTTTACCAGAAAGAATTGAAACACTTCTCCACTATCTAAAGAATGAAGCGTTAATAACAGAGATAGTGAGATCCCTCAGCTTACAGCTCTAAGGCACAGATCGTCTCTCAAGAACAAAAATCAAACTCTCTTCCAAAAGACAGTCTCTAACCACTGCTAGTTATTTATAGTGTGATGCAGAGATATAAAACCACAGCCAAAACCAAGCTGAGAGCCTCCAACTCAATGGCAAAAAAACCCAATAGAACAATACTAATTTAAAAAGATATTCCAAGGATTAGGAAAGTAAAACTCCAACAATCAGGAAAGTAACTATTGACAGGCTAGTCTAAAACTACAGATGCACTAGCAATGTGTAAGTTTATATGGTTCTAGAAGTGCTGGTTGTTAATTCAAACAATTTCACTGTTTCCCAGACAACTGCTAATGTGTAACAGTTATAAAAACCAGTCAGATTTAACCATGGATCCCCCCAAACAAATACCATCTTTCTGCATTTTCATGCACTTGATTCTTTCTTTCCTATCAAGAATGATACTAGTAAGAGTCGTATCTAGGTAATAAGTAATTCCAGTTGATAGTCTCTATTTTCACAGTGGGCAGCTGCCTTCTTTCAGGACCTCATTAATCTGCAGGAGACACTTTGCACTTCAGCTGTTGTTGCTTCATTACATGCAGCGTCAGTAACACACACTAATAACCCATATAAAGTGACATTAAAAGGGGTGTATGAGCTAATAGGAAAGCACAAGTGGTTCAAAAAAGAGCAGCAAGTCAACGGACACGAGGTCGGGATTGCCATAATTGCTCCCTTAACAATACTAGTTTTACTTGGGCTTGTTTGAACGGTATGTATGTGTTCACGAAACATACTGACAGTCCCTCCTGAGAAGTCCTGTTCAACTGTGGGAACTCAGAGAATTACCCACAAGGTTCAATGCCACTTTAGTGTTAAACAAAGCAGAAATCAGGCTAGCAGCTGCTAAGCAGGGTCTGCAGAGGAGAAAGAGCTACTGGTGGTTACCCAAAGGCATGGCATAAGGACCTGTTCCTCTAGCCACCAGAGCTGTTTGGCACTGGGCTATGACTTCTCAGCTTCTCTAAGCTCAGAGGGCTCATGCAACATCTGCAAACCAACCCCACAGACTGATTAATTCATCAATATAGTTGCTTGATATCATTAAGTAGGGCCACCCCTATCTCAGGCAAGCTTACTAAGACAGGCGGAGAAGATATAAGTGGCCCTTTACCAGTCACCTTCACCCAGCTTTAGTTAAACATGAATAAGCCACAGAGAATGTCACCTTTAATAAGTGAAGAACATGCTGAAATCAGCAAAATCACATTGGGTTACTAGAATCCAGGTCAGCAAGTGTAAACGAGTCTTAGTTTTGAGGGTATTCATAGCACCAACACCTGGAGCAAACCCTGGCAACCACAGCTCTAATAAAGCCTTAATGCTGGAATGATGTATGGATAATCTAATCAATGTCAGTGTTCTGAAGGGAACAGCTAAAACCTTTTCTTAACATGATGAATGGCCTCAAGCCAGGCTGAAAATTTATTACTAAGCTAGGAACAGCCCCTGACCCCAATGCCTCCTTTTCCCTGCTATGATGACAACCAGACACCCTCATGAAGCCACTGAAATCACAGCTACAGGACCTCAGTTATTGGTCCAAGAACAACTCACAGGGAAGTTTCCACAACATAGAATCTAATGTAAAAGATTTTAAAAATCTGATTATGTCCATTTTTGATGACCAAAAATAATCAGTGCGCAACCATGGAAAGATCATTATTAAACAACTTTGAACAAGCATTTTGAAAAAAGGAGAAATATTAGGTATCAGCTATGATTTTGCTAATGGGATAAAAACCACACTGTGAAAGAATCACACATACACAAGAGTAGGAGAGAAACAGTAAATTTTAGGGAATTAACAAAAATCCAAAGCATTATTTACAAACTGTGCCATGTGGAGCACAGGACACTGTATTCCACTGTTCCCTCCATTACAGGCTCTGCTAATCACAGGACCTAGGAGGTGCTTACACTCCGCTGTGCAATGCACGGATACACAAAGTAGCTTTAAATCAGTTAGTTTGGGTAGTAATCACAAGGCAGCACTAAGCTCAACAAGGGCAGCAGAGGACCTGTGAGAAGTCTGGCAGATGCACAGCTTCACACCATCATGTGGATGCTGTTCTCAAGGGCAATTAGAAGAAACCACCATTGAGGCACATCTACATTTCCTTGTCCACTTTCCTGAAGGCAGATGTGTAGTCATCCTAACAGCTTCCAATATCCAGCTATGCCTCTGTTGCTGTACTTCAGCAGCTGCTCACCCTAATGTACTCCTCATCCTCATAGGATCCCTGTGGCCCACATTTCCACCTTCCCATGAGTAAATCAGGGACAAGACTTCGCATGTGACGGACACAGGCCATTAAGATACTAGTAAAGAACTTGTATATTCTCAGTTGGAAGAGGATAAATAAATACTTCATAGTTTACAAATATAATAAAATCTTTTTTCTCCCCCCACCCTCCCCTCATAATTTTATGAAGACCAAAACCACACAACTGTGTATACGTGAGAGGAATTCGCTTAGCAGTTAGCATAAAATAGCTGCAGAAACTATTGTTTCCTACATCAAAACATTCAACTTGCTAAATATCACCCTGCAGCATATTTCTAAGTTCTTTAAAAATAATAATAATAATAATTACATTAATAAAAACTTACTGCTAACAAGCCAATAGGAAAAAGTTCCGTCTAGCTATAAGCCTTACTGAGAGAGAGGGAAGTGATCTTCAGGATGACTGCCGGCACCAGGATGTTTTTCAAGATCAATTCAAACATGTTTATATAAACATTCTGCTGGTTTGTGTCTTTCTTTTATGTCCAACTGCATTTCAGTCCCATCTAGAATTGCCAGAAACCATAACATCAACCCTGTCCATAGGCCTTGGCTCGGGTTCCAACTGAATAATCTTTGATACAATTCAGAGTTTAATAAAGCTGTAAGGAAGCATCTCCCCTCCACCCCCCCTAAGCTTTTACATGGAGAGGCTTCAGCTCTGCTAGCTAAAGGCTGTAGCAACCATAGGGTAAATATGTATTAATATCCAGACAAAAGAATCCTCATGATCTTGTTGGACTGTTGTTCTTGTATGCGTGACACCACTTAACCCCAAAACTTTATACTTCCATGGATCCATTCCCTCCTTGAATGACCTGTTGGGTTATTACCTGAAACACGAATTTCCATCTGCCTCCTTCAGTCCCCTTGTTTTCTTAATCTGGATAGAATTACTCTGCTCAAAATAACTCTTGTTACATCTGGAAGCTGCTGCTGGACGGGGTCTGTAAGGGATGACAGCCTGCCAGTGCCACAGCAGCACAACTCACTCCTCTTACTGGGAAGCAGCGTCTGGTCTTTTGTTCTCAAACCAATACTTTGAATTTCCTCTATGGCAACTCCTTCTCTGTACTTATTTTTGAACTGATATTAAAAGGACAGTTTTATGGCATGCATGAATAGAACATAAATTTTGAGTGGGCAACAGTTGCTCTAAGAGCTCAGACACCGCCAGTTTTGCAGAAGTTAATTTCTTGCCATTTACTACTTGAACTAATGATTTTTCAAGCTGCTGATCTAAATTAGATTGCAGTTGGTTATTAGGAGTTGAAGCTTTTGGGATTCAGCAGTACATGGTCTAAGAGCTCTTTTCTGTGTCGGGTGGAAGAGGAAAAATAAACTCCTATTTACAGCATAAATGTCACACGACTATTTAAAATTCACCATTGATGTCCAAATACTAATCCTTAGGGTAAAGCCAACAACCCAGCTTCTGCTGTGATTGCCATGTAAGGCAGAGATTTCCAAACACTTATATAGGTGGCAGCAGCATTCACCCAGCCCCGGAGGAAGGTTCCCCATCCCACATCATATCTAGGTTTGTGTTTGTTGTGTCAGTTTTAATTACCCCCAGCAGCAGCCACAGCTAACCGCACTAGCTTGAATCTCATCCAAACAGCCCCAAACTGCTGCAGTCACAGCAGAGGCTGCAGCAGAAGCACCCCCAAAGATTTCTGCCAAACCCTAAGCCTACCTGGGGTCTCACTCCTAGATGGAAATAAAGCAGTGAACAGATATGCCCTCTGCCAAAGGAGATGGAACACCACAGCCCTGCTCCCAGGGCTTGGTCAAGCACATCCAAACCGGCTCAGCAAGTGCAACACCTTCCTCCTGAATTAAGCAGGAAGAAACTCCACTTAAATCTGTTCCAGTTCATCCACAGGGAGATTTCTCCTCTCCAAGGCAGCTTTCCTCCCTGCTTTAGATGGATCTTTGGTAGTTATTGCCCAGTCCCTTCCTGTACACTCAATATAATCCTTACTAGAGAACCAGCAACAATGTGAGCCCAAATGGTCCATTTAAAACCTGCTTTAGGCAAGACATTTCATTGTGAATTAATTCTTCGGGTTTGCACAACCCTGCCTTTCACCGGTGATTTTAGACAAAGCATTTCACGGGTGATTTTAGACACCCGTAGATTAGATTTTAGTGGTTTTATTTTCTGATTTGAAGGTACTTTACGTTGTGATATATTTTCACTTTTAAAACAAGCAGCTCTTGCCTTGCAATCAGGCTTGGAAGCCTGCAGCCCTTCTGAACACATTTCTTTCCATATATGTAGTGATTTATAAATTTTCTGATGTGCTGAAAATACGCTCTCTTTGGATCAACCACACAGAATAATTTTTTCAGATCTTCCAAAAATATTTGCACAGAACACTCCCTCTTGACCTAAAAGAGTAATTGGATTAACTGCTAACAGTAATAGGCTGTTATCCTCTAAAAAGACTAGCCAAGATAAGGCTGCATTTAAATCCTTGTGCATAATGAAGACAATGACATCCAACATCAAAAATTTGTTGATAAATTCTACTCAGAATGCATCTCCTCTTTCCCCTGCGGAAAGGGCACTAACATTCCCGCACACAGCCTTATTTCCTAGCTATTTTGGGCACCCATCTACCACCAAACAGCCTTTGATTAACTCTAATCTGGTCACTACTCAATGATGCCGCTGCCTATGAATATGATTTTACTGCGCTCACGTGCAATGAAGGGAACAGAAAGCCCAACACGCAGAGCAGACCCACTTCTTAGGGAATGCTGCTTTCTCCCTGGAGCCCGTTCACTGGGTGAAAAACTGGCTGGATGGCCGGGCCCAAAGAGTGGTGGTGAATGGAGTTATATCCAGTTGGCTGCTGGTCACAGGTAGTGTTCCCCAGGGCTCAATACTGGGGCCAGTTCTGTTTAATATCTTTATCAATTATCTGGATAAGGTAAGTTTGCAGACACCAAGTTGGGTGGGAGTGTTGATCTGCTAGAGGATAGGAAGGCTCTGCAGAGGGATCTGGGCAGGCTGGATAGATGGGTTGTGGCCAGAGGGATGAGGTTCAACAAGGCAAAGTGCTGGGTCCTGCACTTGGGTCACAACAACCCCATGGAATGCTCCAGGCTCAGGGAAGAGTGGCTGGAAAGCTGCTCATGGAAAAGGACCTGGAGGGTGCCAAGTGACGGAGCTGAACATGAGCAGTTTGTGCCGAGGCAGCCAACAAGCCACCAGCATCCTGGCCTGGCTCAGCACCAGTGTGGCAGCAGGACCAGGGCAGTGACTGTCCCCCTGTGCTGGGCACTGGTGAGGCTGCACCTCGAATCCTGTGTCAGTTCTGGGCCCCTCACTGCAAGAGAGACATTGAGGTGCTGGAGCGGGGCCAGAGAAGGGCACCGGAGCTGGTGCAGGGCCTGGAGCACAAGTGTGATGAGGAACGGCTGAGGGACCTGGAGGGGTTTAGTCTGGAGAAGAGAAGGCTCAGGGGGGACTTTATCGCTCTCTACAACTGCCTGAAAAGACGACGTAGAGAGGTAGGGGTCAGTCTCGTCTCCCAAGTAACAAGTGATAGAATAAGGGGAAACGGCCTCAAGTTGCACCAGGGGAGGTTTAGATTTGATATTAGGAACAAATTCTTCATCATAAGGGTTGTCAAGAGCTGGAACAGGCTGCCCAGGGAAGTGGTCGAATCACCATCTCTGGAGGTATTTAAAAGACATCTAGATGTGGTCCTGAGTGACATGGTTTAGTGGTGGGCTTGGCAGAACGAGGTTAACAGTTGGACTCAATGATCTTAAAGGTCTTTTCCACCCCAAACAATTCTATGATTCTATAGTGTGCTTTGGGAGAAGTGCAGTTTCCTCTCCAGATGCTGCTGGTCACTGCTGTCAGCCCTCTGCATCTGAGCCGGGATAAAGAGAAGATCCATGCTGCTGCTCATCAAGGGCTAAGTAACATCCACAATTTACTCTCCATTGTGCAGACCCACTGCATTTCCCTTCCCAGCCACCAGGATTTGTGGTTTTGCTAATGCAAACGTGTGCCCACTCTTATTCAACTCTGCAGCTCGATTCACCACTTTGCTGTGTTTGCCACTGAAGGAATAAATATTGCTTCCCTGCCTACTCTGAGTGGCTTTCTGCTTTTCCCATCTGCTAAAATAAATGCAAGCTGGCTGCTTTCCAAGCAGGTGGGTTGCTCCATGCACCACAGCAGACAAGATAGTAATTTACAGCGTACTATTCATTTTCCTGGAGAGCGTGTATCAAGAGCAACAAGCAGACAGAGCAGTGTACAGAGTAATAAGCACACCAGGGTGTTATTGGGGACACTTCGTGGAGAAGAGGAATGATACTGAAATGGCAGGACCTGCTTGGTCTGCTTCAAAAGATAACCCATCCAAATAGCACAACCATCAAAAGGTGTTGCATCTTCAAGTTAAATTCTGGCTGCCACCAGCATGCAGTTTGTGGATCAATCATTCCTCTTTCTGCTCTACAAATGCTCCAAAGTCTTGTGGACAACAGGATTGTCTTTTACGATAACAGGATGAGATGGAAGGCAACCCTGGATGAAAACAAGAGCTTGCTCACACCCCTTACTCACCCTTACCTACCACAAAACTCACCCTGATCAGCTCAAGAGTATCTCAGAATCACACAACAGTGAACTCTTTTGTCCATCCATTGAAAAAGTCTGAGAGAAAAAGCAAGGAATGTCACTGGTTCTAAGAGAATACCCTTGTGTGGTGAAAACCAAGCAAGCAGAGGAGGAGGTGGCAAGAGAACTGCTAAGAAGGTCCAGGGATGAGCGGGAAGTTTTGGAGAGCTTTGGAGAGCTATAGATCACTACTTACAAAATATTAGGATGGTCTTGTGCAACGTAACTTTAATAAGAACTTTAATAAGAGTTTAATGATTAATCTAGCTCTGTTTGGAGCTGGGAGAATAGTTCTAAATGGCACAGGAAGTCAAGAAAAGTGGGAATATCTGTAGCTTTTTTCTTCCTATTTACAGAGCACCTATTGACAACAGCAGGGCTACAAAAGGAGACATGAACTTCCCTAGTGTTGATGAGAAAAACAAAACCACAAAGAACTAATAGAAATCAGAATCATCTCAGAAGAGCAAAATGAGAAAAAGTAACCTGCAAAAGGCAACAAACTCATCAAATAAAAGGCTGTATCCTTCCTGGAAATTGAAAGAAGGATCAGCCATACCTCTGGAGACAGTCTAAGACTCTGTTTCAGGGACTCTCCCACTGCTGCAGCTTTTGGGCATTTCCCTTGGAAGACAGGGACAAGAACAGAAGCATCATTCATGAAAGGGCAGGTGACACCTCCTAATTATTTGCCTCATTTACAGGGGATAAACAAAAGGAAGGAGGCAAGAAAAGGAGTGTTTTAAAATTCAAACTCATTACGAAAAGAGCTGTTCTGAGAAATGGCCTCTGAGGAAATCTTCGAAAGCACAGCACAGAAAACTGATCAGCAGGAGCAAAGCACCTCGGTGTGCCACGGAGAGGTGGGCAGTGTGCTCCATGGGCCTTGGGAAGTGGCAGACCCCTGTCATTTAACCTGAAGCTTACATTCCTCTTCATCTTAAGGGTGGAAGTTATTTTCAACAGGTTAAATGTTAAGCTTATATAAATCAGGTCTCTGCACACACAAACACATGCATACGCAAAACACTTCATTTTTGAAACAGTCAAATGAAAAGCTGCAACATTTTCTCATGTTCTTTTCTTGGACTAAAGCTTTAGGTAAATTCATGTCCACCCACAAGTGATTTCTGCAGCCCCCAAAAGTTTTCCAGCAAGTTCCAGCACCCTGAAAAATACCATTCAACTGTAGTCTAAATGGAGACAGTCACAAAACCGAGAGAAACCTCTGCCTGTGCTGTCATTCCTATTTACCAGTGTATTACTTCAAAAGTCACTGCTGGCACAAGAGCCAGTACCTCAACCACCCAGCTTGCCAACCTGTGGTTGAATAATGCACCTCAAATCATTTGACAATTATCCAGCCTTTTTTGTTTTTCTTCCATCTGACCCATGAAGTGTTAAGTCGTTACATCCACTTTGAACACTATATAGACCGAGAATGATGTGCAGCAACACTCACAACACTGCATATTCCCCCCACTCTTCCTGAAATAAAAGGACCGCATTTCAGAAGCCTTCACTTGACACAGGTTTAGCAATTCTACTTGAAAATGTTTTTTCCCCTCTCTACACTTATCTAAATCCCTTTGGCCATTACAGAAATCCATGTGCAATTATGCTATCACTGTTACACAGTGTAGCTACAATGCACTTGCATATACACAGAGGGGTTTCGCTTTTCTCTGTTAATCGATTTAATCAGCACGGAGCCAAATTAGCAGAAGATTAAACTACCTGCTCTTCTGTTGCTGTCCACCTTAATGATCATGCTTGTGGAGTCATGTTCTCCATATTGAGATCGTTCCCAGCTACACAACGACGTTATTTTGTACAGCAGCGTGGTACTTCCACATAGTGGGCAGCACATCTGCTATGTGCTAGCAGCCTAACTGTGCCAGAACGGCAAGGATTTTCCTAAAACATGACTTTATATTGTTATTTTGTTTTTAAAGTGGTATCTTCCAACTCACTGAGACTGCTGCTACACCATGTGAAAGACAACGAGAGAGAGGTGATCAGCCCTGGGTCACAGGCAGCAGGGAGGGTGTCACTACCTTGCTGTGAACAGCAAATGTGCAGTGATTCAGCTAATGACACGGACTTGACAGAGCAGGGAGCACACCAGAAGGACTGTCACTGTCCATGTATTCCAGCTTGAACAGACAGAAGATCACAGCATAAATCAGGGCTAACTTCACCTCAGCAAGCATGAAGCTATCAGTTCCTCCTTCTCCAAGTGGACTCTGAAGGGAGATGTCATAGAATCATAGAAGAGTTTGGCTTGGAAGGGACCTTGAAGTTTATCTAGTCCAACCCCTCTGCAATGAGCAGGGACATCTTCAACTAGATCAGGTTGCTTAGAACAACATCCAGCCTGACCTTGATTGTCTCCAGGGATGGGGCATCCACCACCAATCTGGGCAACCTGTGACAGAATTTTACCACCCCCATTGTAAAACATATCTTCCTCACATACATCCCAAATTTCCCTATTTCAGTTTCATACCACCAGTCCTCATCCTGTCGCAACAGGCCCTGCTAAAAAGTCTCTCCCTATCTTTCTTATAGGCCCCTTTTAAGAAATGAAAGGGCACAATAAGGTCTTCCCAGAGCCTTCTCTACTCCAGCTGAATAATCCCAACTCTCTCAGCCTTTCCTCATAAGAGAGGTGCTTCATTTCTCTGGCCATTTTTGTGCCCCTCATCCTCCCTAAAATGGAGAAACCAACATACCCCCTGTACACACAGCCTGGTGATGGCACCACGACAGGCTGCATAAGCACAACATTACAAGGTTTTCTTGTTCCTCTCACTGTTTTAAGCCATCTTCACTCAGGTAAGAGCACCAATGCTTCACAGCCACTCAATCCACTAAGCAGGCATGTAAGCAGTGAGGGAAGGTAAACCAGGAAAGCTTCCACTGGTGTAGCCATTGTAGATGCATTGAGATGGCTGTGCACACAACCTGGAACACAAAAGCACTGGCACTCTAGAGCAAAGCCTGGTCCAAAAGGATACCAAAGGATCTCTGTGTTTGAATACTAGCAAAAAAGAATTAAAACCCCAAGAGGTACTATGCTTAAGCCAAACTGTAAATAACTGAGATGAGCCTGTTGGTCTGCTCATAACAGTTCAGCCAAGGCCAACATACCTTGCAGTTGTTCATGGCTGAGTGACATGTTGTCACCAATGGGAAGAGCACAGCGACAAGGTCGTAGGAAAGAAATACATTTTAGATCTTGTGCAAACCAGCACGCAATTCCACCCAACTAGGCATGACATTCAGATATTGCTACAGGTGATCTCCAAGTCTGGGTGGCTGCCACCCCCTGAGCTCACACAGCTCTGCAGCAGGAACTTCTATAGCACACCCAAACATGCTCTCATAAACTCTCACAACACAATACACTATTTGGAATTAGCTTTCCCAGGAATCAAAAAGGCAAAATGATTAAATAAGGCTATTCTCTTTAAGCAGAAATAACAGCGGAGCTTATTGCCGTTATGCGTTTCTTTACACTACATTGCGTAAGATGCTCACATTGGTGTTCAGCATTGTAAATGACACAAAAAACAACCCAAGGCAGCAAGCACAGCAGAGCTCTAAGAAAAAAAACCACCACATTTCACATCGCAGTGCATAAAGTGAATACTGCAGTCCTCCAGCTTGTAACAGGATATCAGATTTAGCAAAGACAAATGTCTCTCTTGGAAAAAAGATATTGTTTCAATACTGAGCTATAAATTAGTTTCCAGTGTTTAGGATGTAGTAAGTGGTCTTTATTTTAGTAGAAGAAAAAGCCAGTCTTTTCAAACTAAGGACATTGTGTGCTGCAGATTGCAGTCAGGGAGCTGCCTCTGGGGATAGCACAATCACTTTTTGTACTGCTTTGAAATCATCCATATAGAGACAAGTCACTATTTTGTGTTATTGCATTTATACCTACTGAGCCTTTACATAGATCAAATAAATTATAATATTAATTCTGGATGTTGGTTCAAAGAAACTTTAATACATAGAAAGGACTTTCTGTTGCTGTAAATGTCTGGATCTTGTTGGTTCATACCAGCTCCAGTTAAACAGAAAAAAATATAAAGCAGAAAAGCTTCAGAGCAATTTGCAGTAGCAGATTGTGTGGCCCATACAACTGTCAAAGCAAGTGCTGGAGCACGTCGGTCCTGCAAACACTCATTACTGAGCATCGTGCTGCTGAGGACAGTTCCATTTTGCAAACCCTGTTTTCAGCAGTATTTGCACAGTTCCTAATCACCAGTGGTAGGAGTCTTCCTACTGCTCCTGGCCCCTTTGCCACATAAGCCCTTTGAGTGTTTTAATATTAGCCCCCATGACTCCAGTTGCATCTTAAGTGACTGCTGGAGAACACGAAATATGTTTTTAACAGGTTCGCACCTAATTCATTTAAGAAATGAGGTTTTTGCAAGTTGAAAACAAATCTACCCTTCCTTTTACTTTTAAATCTGCTCCCATGTTAACCAAAGCACTGGGCTCCTGAACTGAACTCCTAAGATATTTTTGCAAAACTTTATTGTCATTTTAGTCTGCCTTTAACTATTCATTTCACACCAGATACAATACTGACATGGGCAAATGTACTCACATCGCATGCACCAGCTTGCCACCACGCTGAGAAGAAGGGGATAAAGGCTGAAGGTAACAGATGTGCTATCCCACCCCACTGACCCCCTTGTCTGCAACAGGTCCTGCCTCTCACTGCCTTGGCCTTTTGGGACCAAACTCATGTGAAGCCCTCTCTGGAGGGAAGCAGAAAGTGACTTTGAGCTGCTTTTCCTTGTCCTGAGCTGTCAATGTAGATGTGGGATTGAGGCTGTCCTGGGTGCCTGTGGATCTCCAGGCTGCTAAACACAGTGATCAGAGATGACTCACTGTCATTCTCACATACATTAAACAGTTCTGTCAAATTTCAGAGTGGAATTATTGCTGTAATTGTTGTGTCTCACAGCTGAGGAGCTGACACAAGGATGACTCAACCATCAGAGAGAAAGCTTTAGGCAGCTGTGCCAGGGCAGAATGCCCATGATGCTGGGGCTTGGACCTTGCCTTTACCCACCAGAAGTCATTCTCACCCACCAGGTAAGACAACAAAAGAGAGCTTCCCTGGGCCATATGTGACACATCTGCGCTGAAGTTTCTCTCCAGGAATGCTTTGCATATCATATATTAATAGAGTCTGACTAACAGCTTTAGCTCCGCATCATGTCTAGACAAAGTGTCCCGCTGTGGGCAGTTGCCTGGAAGGGCACTTGATAGAGCTGTGGGTGAACAAACCAGAAACTGTGTGGAGAGCTGCATGTTCACTGCATCTCATTTATTTATCCTCAGAAAAATGAAAATAATGGGAATATGCCAGAAGTTTTAGGCAAAAAGAGGCCAAAGCCCCAGTGGTCTTTCCTTTCAGTAGATGCTTTTTGCCCAACCACCTAGAACAAAAGAAATAGCCAGAGGACAAGAAGTAATTAAAAGTTCCACAGAAGCTTTTTGAGGTTAAAAATGTAAACAGGCATAAACAAGGGGTTTAACCAAGTGCCCTCCAGTGCTGAATTGCTCTCCTCAGCCCAGGTGTACCCAGCAGTACCCAGCTACAGCCTGGCTGCACTCCTGACGATATAACTTTTGCTCAAAACTCCTTAGCACCACATACTCCATGCAAGAAAGGGACTGTCAACACACAGCATGAACATACCATGGTTGCAAAGATGCAGTAAACTGGTGCTGGAAGTGAAGAATGGCTGATGAAGTATTTATACCCACTAGAGAGTCTCTACAAGAGTTTCTTGACCTTGCCATGTTTCTTTGTAGGTGAAGACTGCATCTAGATATAAAATAGCATCACTGCTTTTCTTTGTTTAAATGATCTGTTTAAATTGAATGCATTTAACTCCCTTTCAGTGCTTTTTATTATCTTCTAACATGCTGTGGCACGATTACAGCTTTAAATATTTACTTGACATTACCTTGCATCTGGCAAATGCATTCTGATGCTCCCAAGTAAGACCCATGCAGGATTAAGTTATCTACTGGTCTTTGTAGAGTTGTGATGGATCCTACTCGTTTTCCCACTGCAATTCTCTCTGAATCAGGCCTGCAGAGTCTAAGGAGTTTTCCAATGATTATGTTATGTCAGATGAGATTTGAGGAAACCAGACTAATTTCTAAGTTTCCATAGAAGTGAAGTCTTTTTTCCTCCATTAAGATTTCTCCATTTCTATGCTATTCAAACCCATCTAAACCCTGACTGTTACACTGTTAGTGCTGTCAATTTGTATGCATCTTCTCAATTTGTTCACTTTCTCATTGTTAATTAACTATTTTGTATTGCACATTCCCATTTTTAAGATAAGGTGCTGTTGTCACAATAGTCCTGTAAGTGAATCATTATAACTATAATGCATTCAATAAATAACACATTACAAGACTTAAAAGAAGTATTTTTTTACAGCTGTTGCAACCCAATTGGCCTTCGTGTAATAGGAATTTTGCACCCATGAAATTAAACTGAATAACAAAGAATTAATTTTCAAAGGTTTAGTTCTCTGGAAAACTTGTAGTTTCTCATTCTTTTTGGTCAATGACGTTTTCTTTTTGATCCTACAACAGAAATTAGAACACTAAAATAAATACCAATGACAGCCTCTGAACAGAGAACTGAAGTAAGGAATAGCAAGTGAATTCTACTGAAGGCCAGGCTATCACAATGGTGGGAAGGAAAGAGGAAGGAGAAGGAGGGAGGAGAAAAGCAAACACACAGCTATCTGCTAATGAACCTGGAGCAGGATAACAGCATGCTCAGACGAGAGAAAGTAAATCTTTCCAGAGTCAACTTCTCCATGAATCAATTCACAGGGGTCACAAGCTGCCTGCAGGGCCCTGGTTAGTGTTTCAGATATCCAAGGAGCTGCCCATAAGCCTGCCAGGAACTCCATGAGACTAGAGCCACTTGTATGCCTCGCAGCTCCTCAAGTCCTCCAGTCCACTCTAGCTCTGCACCCTTGGCAGTGGCCTTGCAAACCCAGCAGGGGCAGAGCCAGTGCCCAGGGAGAAGCAATACAGCTCGGACCATGTCTTCTCCAACCCAAAGGCAAGGTCATGTAGGAGGAAAGGGATCATAGGACAGGTTTTCTCCCTCTTCTTCATAGGGCAAGGGCAGAAAAGTCTGCATGCGACCAGAACCTCATGAGTTAGGAGAGGGGGTGAGAGGCTGGTGGGATGACACATGCAGTTTATCCTCACTGCTGGCAGCAGCACACCCACACTGGAAACTAGCAACTTAAAAGCAATGGGGCACATCTTCAGGATGACAGTTAAAAAGCAAGGTCCTGACCACCAATGATGTCCCCAAGTTTTTAGAACAGGGAGGGCAAAATACCAAGTGTGCTTCATCACTAATTTCATCTTCACATTCCTCCTCCCTGGAAGAGACAGCAAAGCAGCTGTGCTTTGATTTGATGTCACTAAGCCTTTTGCAAGTAGTTCCTCTGTGCTCCCAAAGAACCCTCTGGTAACAGGGACTCCTGCACAGAACCCTGGGTACAGCCAAACAGGCTGGACTGATTTTTGCAAGGGCTACAGCAAGAGCCCATTGTGCTCTTTTCTCTGCCTTTGCACAGGTTTCCATGCCCATAGGTAGCACACACTTAGTTGCTCACCACCTTCTGGTAATGACCCTGCATCCCGCTGAGGATGTATACCTAATGAGCAACCACAAAATCCAACATCATTGTAAGCTTCAGTTGAGTTTTCACAGTCCCATGAGAGGCAACAGGACTTTAATTGATCTTAAAGCCCATGTGTAAGTTAAGGAAATCTGCCTAACTGATTACAACCACAAACAAGGCCAGACTCCTCCGTCACAGAACACTTGGGAACCAGGAGCCCTATAGTGCCAGACTGACCAGCACATAGAGTCCACACAGTGTCCCTGCTTCCAGATATTCAGCACAAATTCTCCAGCACAGAGTCAAGAGAACATTTTAAATGTTTCGGTCATCCTTCCTGCTCCAATCCTACACAAAAGGTGTAAAGAGTAACCTTGCTTTCCCCACACTCCGTTTGCCCCTACTTCTCCATCTCTCAGGGATGCTGTAGTGGGAATCACCTTACCATACCCCCAAAGGCACATGCTGCAGCAGACTCTGTTCCATGTGCATTCCTACAGCACTGCACAGACTTATTTTTTCCCATTTATTTGCCACAAAGAAACTCAGCCAACAGCAAAAGGGGGAGTAGGAGCTGCCCAAGAACAATTTTGGCAGTTTCTGCAAAAGTAAAAATTCAAAAGGATGCTCTTTCTCCCAAGTTGAAATAATCAGACAAGTCCACATTTTCTGGCTGGCCCAACTTCGTGTTTAGTGAAGCACTTTGTAAAATGCCTCCCTGATTTCTCCTGAGTGGCCTTTAAAACACCAGCAGTTCGGTCTGCTTAGTCAGCACTACACACAGAAAGCTATTAAAACCTGGGCCTTAATAAGTAATCTCACATGGCCACTCACACCTATCCCACAGAGCAGTAATGTGACACATAGGAGTTGCTCCCAGCACTGACTGCAGCATGGACAATGTTTAAATTTCCTTCATACCTAAACCAGCAAGATTTTAGTTTTATTTTGGGCTCACTCTTTATCACAAGGCTAATAATTCCTGGTCAGATAAGGCTTTTGTAGGCTCGCCAAGGCTAAATCACCTCAATGCACACCTCCAGCTCACAGCGTTTTGCTGTTGCTGCTTCTGGCATATGGAGAGTTTAGATGAAAATGAGCAAATACTGGGTAAAAACTATTCCAGAAAAGCTGAATATTTATGGCTTGTACACAGAAACCTGACTGGCAAGTGAATGCTTTAGGCAGAGATAAAAGGAGCAACAGAAGAACTTTTATTTATGCAGCCTACATTTAATGAATGCATCAATGTCTGCAGATGATTAGGGCTAACCTAAGAGCTTTGCTGTTCCTGGTGCAATTCTGAAGGGTTTGGACTTTGTTTATTCTCTTTCTTCCTTTTTTTCTTTCTTCCTCCCCTCACAGTTGCAACTAAATATAATTTTGGGCTTTGCAAAGGCCTATTTCCATTTATAGAATCCAGATGACAGGCTGGGGACGATATTTCCTAGTTGAGGCATCTGCCTCCTTGACAGAGGGAGAGATAATCACGCTGGGTGAAACAGGCTCAGCGTCTGTGACAAGCTTAAGATGTCAGGAATGAGAGCATCGTGTCTTGTCCCTCTGGATATTATTTTCCTGGAGAAATTTAGCCACATCTCATGCGAAATGCAGCCAGATTGCAGTGCTGCTCCACCAGCAGCGACAGAGAGGAGGAGGATGGGAGGCAGGCAGGGGAGTGCTTCCCTTCTGAGGCTGCCATGGTTTCTATTTAATTGCTTGCTTATTTATTTAATGATGGCAGCAACAAGAACTTGTGGTCAAGCTGCCAGCATGCTTTCCCTGAAACAGTTCATCCTCTGAAATCACTTCTGCTGACAATCCTCCTTCCTTCCTGGATCTCCAACCAAAGCACAGAGCAACCCCGTCGTCTCCTGCCTCCCCATCAAGAAGGAGAGAGATGCCACAACTGGCTGGATCCACCTTGCCCCAAGGCAGCAGAGGCAGGCAGCCCACGACACAAATGGTTTGCAAGGGGACTGAGGCTAGAGAAGCATCTCCAGGTGGCCTGACCCTCAGATCCATGGCACATGCCACTGCCCAGTGGGTCAGCACTAACCTACAGCTCTCCCCCTGTCCACACTGATTAAATCCTGCTCTTAAAATTATAGATCAAACGTTCTGCAGTAACAGATCAAGTTATGCTGATCCAATTAGTCAGATCAAAGCACAACTTTTCAGATAGGCCATTTGATGCTGCAAAGTGTCACCAAGTGAGCCTTTCTGAAAGCCGATTCCTCCTCACTTTCACAACTAACTTCTTCTTGCCAGATGCTGATGTAAATGCTCACAAATCATGGAAGACTTCCAACAGATGTGCCACCTTCAGTGGAATACACAAGAACAAGATGGCTTTGTGAACTATAGAATCATAGAATAGTTAGGTTTGGAAAGGACTTTAAGATGATCTAGTTCCAACCTCCTGCTATGGGCAGGGACACCTCACACTAGACCATGTCACCCAAGGCTCTGTCCAACCTGACCTTGAACACTGCCAGGGGTCGAGCATTTACCACTTCTTTGGGCAGCCTGTTCCAGGGCCTCACCAGATTCACAGTAAAGAACTTCTTCTTTACATCTAACCTGAACTTCCCCTGTTGCAGTTTAGTCCCGTCACCCCTTGTCCTATCACTACAGTCCCTGATGAAGACCCCCTCTCTGGCATCCTTGTAGGCCCCCTTCAGATATTAGAAGGCTGCTATGAGGTCTTCACACAGCCTTCTCTTCTCCAGAAGAGTAATAGTACACCATAAGTGATTGCTCAGTGGAGATGACTGTTAGTATAAATATTTTAACGAACGTTCAGCAAGGTACTTTTTGTCCCAGGGAAGGATGTTTTCCTTGAATTGATTCTTAAGTTTTATAATGACTTGCTCTGTACCATGAAGAAGCTCCCTCAGCCTGTCCTAGCAGGAGTGCAAGTAGTACTCTTCACAAAGTTTGGAGCTAATGAGACTAAGAAAATGTATTTTTTCTCCCCAACTTTATTTCCTCAGAAACTCAGAAATGGGCCCTGACTCAGAACACATGAAAAAGTGTCATAGAAAATAATCCTTCCTAAAGTACAAAACGTTCCTGGAATCGAGCACTTCACAGAAAAACCATCAAAAGCAGGAAATGCCAATACATAACACATATATAAGGTGATGCTAAAAGAGTTTCTGCGAGAGACACTCATACTGCTTGGCAAATATGAGCTCTTGCCCAATACAGTTATTCAAAGCCTGAACAGTAGTCAGCTAACAAAAAAAGTGCTCCTTTTAGAACACATCAGGCATCTTAGGCTAGAGACAAACAGTGCCACTGGCAGCAGACAGCTAGTAATTGACAGGCTCTAGTGCATTTATTTTATTCCAAGGTTATATTTATTGTGTAAATACTACCACAGGAGATGAAATTCCATCTGAATTGACTGAAGCCAGGCTAACAGCCCCCTACACCACCTCCACCTCCTGTCTGGCTACATCTTTCCCACTCTCTGGTGGTCATAAACCTGCAGAAACCTGGGAGGACCAAGGTGACAGCAGAGGAGAACACAAGTGGCAGCAGAAAGCTTTGGAGAAGAACGAAATGGTGCTGGAAACCAGCTTCTTTTCACCAGAGCTACCTAAATAACATGAAACTCTATAGACTTCCTCACCGGTCCTTCCCTACGATAGTCACAACTGTTTCGCATGAAGGAGTCCTTCTCCCTACTCCTGCTTTATTTTGGGACCAACATTTTTGTCCTATACTATGGATCCTGCATTATAACAGACTCTCACAACATTTGCTTTGTTCTGACACTTAACTAGCAGCTTGTGCAGGAAGAGCAGACTGCTGTACTGCCTACCAGAGATTTCTCTAAGCTATATTTTAATCTCCTTCAGTTTTCAGTGCCATATTTTAGAGGTTAATTTGAGCTCTGCACAGTACTAGTAGTCTGTATTCACCAATTTAATTACAACCTTGTCAACTCATTATGCCTCAAGGAAAAAGTCCCAAATCTACCCTTGTAAGCACACATTCAATTGCTACTCCAGTCCTCCTCCCCCAGTCCAAGGGGATTTCAGTCCAAAGCTCTACAGTTACGAAGATGTGAAATATGTTTGGAAAATGTGCCAATCATTTTTCATTCTCTCTTCATCATTCAGCAAAGAATGACAGCAGAGCAATCTCAGAGAGGCCTTTTCAGCTTCTAGTCCTTCTCTGTGATTTAACTTTGTAAGCTCTGCTGTGTTGTCTTCTATCTTGACCATTTGGCTTAGGCCAGTGAATACGCTCACAGTAAAGCATGAATTACGCGCAGCACGCAGTTGATGGGGGATGCTTCACTTTGCTGTGAAATACTGAGGTACCAACACAGCCAAGTACTAAAACATGCAGACTTTTCCTGCAAAAGGTACATCCATAGAGATAGCCATATCCATATACAGATTTATAAATACTTCTCTCTTTTTAGATAAATAGGTAAGTATTTCCTAACACTACGGCTACTTAACAAAGAAAAACATCAGGACTAAGAATATAGTCTGATCTTTCAGTCTTTTAAAGACAATGCAGACATGGTGGATTAATCTTGGTTCTAACATGGGTTGTAGTGAAGGCACCTGGAAAACAACTTGTGAATAAAAGAGGGATTTGTGTGCTTGTTTTTTACTTGAAAAAGGTTATTATTTGAATCTTGAGACTTCTAGCCAGCAACAACCACCACCAGTTCACAGTCCTGTACAAGCAATGCACACATACACATGAAGCACTTTGTGTTTGACAAATTACGTTAGAAAAGATTTCAAATGTGTCCTTGTCACATCACTAAGGTTAGGGAAAGAGTGCTGGGTTGACCAGAGTAAGGACAGTGTACAGATGATTTTGATATACATATCCTACTGGATTTTATAGTTTGCTTTGTACTTTAAACAGTTGAAACTGTAGAATATCACCAGCCCTTTTTGAATTCATAAAAGGGCTCCAAAAAGAGGGAAGGGAGCTGATGCCAAAACCTTGGGACTCCCACAGGGTTTCCAGGGCTCATGAGACTAAGTCTGTACCATTCACCCTCCTTACTGCAAGGCAACGAAATCAACACACACAGTCTGGAAGGGAAGCTGTGATCAAGTCTAAATTATCAGAGGACTGTGGTTCTGGTATGCACCACAGTATATATCTTAAATGCAGGTGCCTCTGATCCAAATACTTGAGGCTTAACCCAATAGTTAAAGAGGATGTTTCTTTCTCACTGTGCTCAGATCTAGTCCTTTATCCTCCACCAACTATTTCACAGTTAATACAGAGACCATGAAAATATTGATAAGCCACAACTAGTTTCCCCATTGCACAGCCAGGAATAGATTGGTAACATGTTGGTAATCTGTTTCCCAAGGATGACTGCATACTGGTTTTTCCAGTTTGACACCCAAGTGAATGATAAGTTATAATAACTGTTGGCATGTTTCAGCAGGCAACACAACCCACGCTATAGCTCAGATGTTAAGATCTGTGCTGGAGCCTCACTGCCTGGATGTCACGAAACCCCTGCAAAGCAATTACAGAAGCAAATAAATTATTAAGAGAAAGAAGTGACAGCTCTGGGAATTGATGCAGATCCTGGTGTGGATCTAGGTTGTTACTGACAGAAAGTTATTGTTTGGTAGGTGATTGGTAATGCATAAGACATGAGAGTTTGGTCCGGTTTTGAATACCCCCCCACCACCCACAGAAGGGAAGAGCAACACAAGTTACCTTCAGGGTTTGAGTGTCAGTTCATTCCTTTCATTCCAGTCTGCTTTAAACAACCAAGCCCAGCTACTTCTGCTCTTACTCTGGCTTAGAAACTGACCTTCCAGCACCCAGCCTTTCAGCTGCTTCAATGCCACATGTGGAGTTTCCTCCTCCATCACCTTCTCCCCATCTCCAGCCCCACTCCATGGGCTACACTCCTGGAAACACAGCCTGGCAGCGAGCGAGGCAAACAAGTCTTGTACCCACATGCTCCTTGCTTGAATTGGTTTTCAGTATTCTCACATCCAAGTAAAATTAAAACTTGCAAACTTCTGCTGTCCTTGGCACTCTTGACATCTACGTATTTGTTTTTTCTTCTTTCACTCTTGTTCTGTGCATCTGACACAGGACTTGTCAGAAAGGGTGTAAGTGGGAGAATGAGCTTGACAGAAGATGAATGAAAGCATTCAAAATAAACTTTTTCTACAGAAAAGCAAAGTTTCCGGTCCAAGAGTCCTCCTCTTTGGAATTAGTGTTTCTAATTGAAGCCTTTCCAAGAAAACAGAGACTAGCCACAAAGCATTTGCTCAGTTGCAAACCTAGGGTGTTCTGGAGCAGAGCAAGAGATGAGGAAGAGAGCAAAAGAGGGGGAACATGTTTTAAACAACTGTTTGAATCTATGTCAGCTCCCTGCAAAATCACTAGAAGTCTTTCCATGTAATGTAACAAGACTGGCCTGTGCTCCCAGATTGCAAACCACCTCATGTCCTGATATGCAGAAACACCCATTTCTTTCACCCAGGTAATTTGCTGCCACTCCAGCACTGCTACTTCTCCCTCCCAATCCTATGGGAGACAGGGATGTCAAGATGTTACAGTGATCAACTGTTCTCTCTGACCCTACAAGAGATTGCTTCACATGCAGCAATAATATCACATAGACTATGGGGGAGAACTATCCTTGCTAACTAACATTCAATGGTGGAAATGATGGAATAACCCAGGAAGGCATTTTGAGTTGAGATGTTCACGATGTTCCTGGAGTTAATGAGAATCTTGTGTTACAGTTTATGTCTAAGTTGAATCTTTAATACAACATATCAGCTAACAAACATGAGACCAAAGACCTTGAGATGAAAAGAGAAATCTGCATGTTTCTCATCTTCCAGTATTAATGACAACTGAATTTATAAACCTGACTTAACCTGAATACTCTTGAGGTGCCACATTTATACCAAATACACTTCCAACTAAAAATATTTATATAGAATTTTATACATAAACACTGGTATGCATATATCCACACATACCTCAATCTCTGCATTAGCTTTGTACATCTTCCTGTTGCCTTTCCTTTGGTGCTGTGCAAGCTACTCTATCGCCTTCATGGCCTCTGTTTCAAAACCTGTTAACTTTCTCACATTTCCAACCCTTCTCTTCCAGGAGACGTGGAAGAGATCACTCAAATATAATTTCAGCTAGCAACAATCCTAGGATCAATGGTGCTGACCTGAATGAAAGTCAGTAGATAGAAATCTGAACCTGATTCTCCAGCTTCCACAGCATTCCTTTCCATAAGATCATTAAGCTGCAGGCTCAAAGTTACACAGTTTAAATCATGTCCTTTTGCAAAGAAGTCTAAATTCCAAACAATTGAATTGTGATTCATTATCTGTCATTTTCAGTCATTATATCATGCCTAGCAAATATTGATTTACACGTAAGATTACAGACTTTGCAGTTGTATTTTCCAACAAAGCTATTCTATAATAGCAATGATACCCAAGAACTGACAGACAATTTCTCCAGTATACACAAATTAATCTTTGCTAATTTGAACCTAAAGGACTTCAAAGTTTCGTGATTCATTTTCACAGGCAAAATTGCAGGTGTTGATTTGGATATTTTTGTCACATTATTCTTATTGCCCCTGACCTCATCTTGTCCTTTGATTATTAAACTGTTTGATGGTATCTCATGCAGCCATTTTACTTGCTTTAAGTATCTGGGAGAAACACAGATTTCCCTTCTCCATCACTGCATGTATCTTTGAGTTTTGATTCTCTTGCAAAGTATTTTCTCATCTGTCAAAGTTTTCCAATACATCCTCCTGTGTGATGTCTGCTAATGCAAACCTGACATCCTGATTGCAAAACAAAACATTATTATAACCTCAGGTCTCACATGGACTGTGGTACCAATGCACTAACTACCACCACATGAAAGTGCATTTTTACTCATGTGGGTAAGACATTGTCCTAAAGTTTTTGTGTAAGTGAATTTGTGACTCAGTATGAAGTGGTTCTGCAACTGCAGGTTGGATTTCTGCTTTCCTTGGAGCTGGGCACTGTTTCAAGCTCATCTGCTGCAGCACTGCCTTGGTTTCCTCACTAAAACTTGTAGACTGATCTGAGGAACCTCTGCTTCTTGGTAAATTAAATTGACTTTTTAATTAAAAAACCCCAACCTAACAAACCATAAAGAGATGATTTTCTCTTAAGCTCCTCAGTTTTGAGTATCTACTAGTCATTATGATCTCATTTCACATTAGGGACCCCACATGCCCTCCAAATCCACATCTGATTCAGGAGAATCAAAGCGTCTGTTAATGGTTGAAAAGTTTCTTCTTTAATTTTTTTAATTGATGCTTTTAGACACTCCAATCACTTCAGCAGCAATTCTATTCTTCAAATCACAACGTATCGTCAAATAATGGCTTGATTTGCCAACTAACCATAGGTTATTACACAAGCCTAATGCCTCAGGGTCAGTACTATTAACAGAACTACCTTTTGTTAACTGTCTTTCTCAGGATCTCCATTCAGCTTCATAAAGGGTGTTACCAGCTGCCCTCCAGTCAACCTCCCCAATTTGTTCACTTTGCACTGAATTTTCTGCTGCACTTTGTCATTTTTTAATCTTTTCTATTTCCCTATTGCAAGTTATTATGTTCTGTATCTAGTATCACACAGTATTTTTAATATCAGCCAGCGAAATTCTATACCATTACATATAATCAAGAGGAAACTATCTTAGGTAAGCCAGAAATGAAACAATCAAGAAAGGACATCTCTTTATATCGACTCTTCGCACTGCAACTAAACAAAGACAAAAAATCCCACCAAACTAAACCTAAAAAATATACAACATTAAAAATTAAGAGTTTCCATTATTGAATGGTCACAGGTTTTACCTGGACTGTTCAAAAGATGAACCCTGTGCTGGCTGACACTTGACCAGCTGAAAACAAGGCTACTGTGATGGAAGGTGATTATCCAAACCTTGCACCATATCATACCAACTGCATTCGCATGGAAAAGACATGGAGTAATGGACACAAGTTACTCCCAGGGAGATTCCAACTGGACACAAGAGGGAAAAGTTTTTCCAATGAGAACAATCAGCCATCGGAATAATCTCCCCAGGGAAGTGTTAGATTCTCAAACACTGGACACTTCCAAGATTTATCTGGACAGGACTCTGGGACATCTAGTCTAGGTCATGCTTTGCCTAGAAAGGTTGGACCAGATGATCCTTGAGGTCCCTTCCAATCTGGGATTCTATGATTCTATGATTCATCGAAACTTCAGCTTTGGTCAGTTGCCATGTATGCAATAAAACCACACTTCTTTTTCCCCTGAGGGCAGCCTGGCTTCAGCCTGGCATTCCTGCGCAGGTACCAGCTCCCCATACACAGAGGAGGGATCAGATGCCTGATGTGACCATAAGGAGGTTCGTTCAGGAGCTTTGGCTCACTGCCATTAAAATTGAGAGAGAGACACTGTTGATCAGTTCTACGTGCAGAGCCAGCTCCCTAACTGTTGGGATTGTTATTTTAACACCTATCTGTTGCTACGTGGTTGTTTTATTAATAGAAAGGAACACACGCAGCCTGAGGCAAATTTAAATCCAAATTCTTCTGTTTCATGTCATTGTACAGTATGGCAGGCTGTTGTTTGATTTGGTTTCTAGTAAAGCAGGCTAACAAACTTCCTTACAAGTCATTAATTCAGAAATGCAATAAGGCTAACACAACTGCACACTCATTAAAACAATTTGATGTAAGTTGCACTCATTAGAGCAGCTACCATCTATACTCCTGTGTCTGCAGCCTTGTTTTCAGACACCATCAGAGATGACCTGCTGTGCCAAATGCCCCTTCCGTCTCGCAAAACTTCAGAGAAACAGCAAAATGGAAAACTTCACTTTGTTCAGGACCTAAAATCCATTCCAACACAAGAATATTATAACATTTGGAGTCTCTTTTTTCACCCCAAAAAAGGCTATTTCACTAGATAAGAAAGGAAATTCTACAATACAGACTACTGCAAAGACAGTCAATGCAGGACAGAAGTTTACAGATAAAATTGATAAACTCTTTTCTATATTTGGTGGAAAGGATGGTTTAAACATATCATAAAGAAAATACAGAAAAAATGGACTATGAGAGTGCCACAGATGAAGTAATAAGAACCAACCTGTGACCTTGGTGTGCAGCCCAATAGAAAAACCAGCTGTGAAGAGATGGCTGTTGCCCAGAGGTAGGGAAAATAATACTTTTCCGTGCTTAATAAAATAGAAAGGACCCCAAGAGAAGGTACAAAGCCAATCAAGGCAGCACTTAGCCTTTAAGCGGGGACCTTTATAGGTGTTCCAGTCATTGAGTTTGGAATAATTAAGCCCAGCCTTTGAAGTACATCAACCCATTTCAGTAGCTGGAGGTGAAGCGCAAAATCCTTGAGCAAGACTAATTCTGAGTCCTCCATCAGAGAAATTAAATAGCTTAATTCTAAGCAGCTCGTACTCTCTTAGCATAGCTCTACTACAGAGTAAAATCAACTGCCTAAGAACAGGAAAAGATCAAATAAAATGGAAAAGAATCTGTGTGCACATCTGCTGTTTCCTAAACAAAAACCTGTTTGTTGAAACTCAGGTTCACACTCACCACTGAATAATGTTGTAACCACGCTGACAACACTACAGGTTTGCAGCACGCTGGTGCCCTCGTTACATACCTCCCTATAAATTAACTCAGAGCTCACATTACTCGAAAGAGTCTATTAAATAGATTTTATTTATTTATTTAACTTCAAGCCACTGCATGTCATATAACTAAGCCACCAATGCTAGAAGCAGCACCTGGCAAGCACACAGAGGAATTTGGGACTAGAACCAGAACCCTTCTACCTCCGAAACACATGCCTCACGCTTGAACTAAAGGAAACCTACTTCAGCTAAAAGTGAGAACATATCCTATATCCTTTCTGTGGGCTGGCCAATCTCTGTCTTTTACAGAAAGGCTGCACATCAGGCTCATCTTTGTTTTCCTTCACTACCCAAGATAGATCCTTCCATATATTCAGACAGTGACTGGGTTTCAACAGGACTGCTCAGACATAACTAAGGAGAATTTCACCCATTATCTTTATTTCTGAAAGAGCTTCCAAACTTCTTTCTCAGTTCCTGTTTAGAAGGCCTTCAGAGTAACCTGCTAAATATCTCTTTCTTATTGCTCTACCATAATGTGAATAGTTAATATGTTCCTTAGTAACTGCTATATTACAAGAGAATAAAGTGATGTAGTGGGGTTTCAGAGAGTGTTTGCACACTTCCACAGAGCTACCTGCATAAGAGGTCTGAGCAGCTCACATCCCTTTTACCTTTACCACACTGAGAAATTCTTTACAGTTTCAAGCCCCTTTCACAAAGGATCCCGAAATACACAGTCTAATGCTCTCAGATACTTTGTGAAACCTTTTCGTCTTCTTTTCACCATGCTTCATAAAATCATAGAATCACAGAGTGGTTTGTGTTGGAAAAGACCTTAAAGCTCATTCAGTTCCAACCCCCTGCCACAGGCAGGGACACCTTCCACTAGAGCAGGTTGCTCCAAGGCCCGTCCAATCTGGCCTTGAACACTGCCAGGGATGGGGCAGCCACAGCCTCTCTGGGCACCCAGTGCCACTGCCCATAGTGAAGAATATTTTCCTATGCATCCTCCAGTCATGTCTTGGCAGCCCTGCCTGCCCATGCTGTGCACACAGAAGATGGACTGTGCCTCCTCCCACTATGCCAAAGCCATCAGCATTTCTGTGACAGGAGATGGTGGAAGACTACTGCATCTCTGCTCCTCCCAGCCGCTTGTATTATAACACCGTAATCTTGATGCCTATTGTTGCAATAGAATAGGTTTAATAAAATTAAGATGAATTATTCCAAAAGAGCCTTTGAGATGGAAAGATGGCATTTCATGGAGGAGTGGTGGTATTCTTTCAGAGTATGGGTCAGCCCAGCCCAGCCCAGCCCAGGGTTCCAGATCCAGCTGCAGGCTTATACCTTGGAACAGGGACCAACAGCCTTGCACTACGCTGCCCTTCAATACATCTCTGTCACCAACTATTTTGAACTGGGGCACATGTCTAGGTAACTCCCAGTGGGTGTATCTTTCAAGTGCTTCAAATAGCCTCTTTGAGCCTGTATTCTATGTAACAAGCACATAAACACATGGATGGACTGACAATTATGCAATGATTTCCAAGTTCATAATATCTCCTTCTTCACCTCTGATTTCTCTGGCTCTTGGAGGTTTGAACTCAGCACAGACAGCACTACAGATCAGAAGGAGAAAAAGGCCACAGAGCTTTACAAGCATCTCCAGATAATACCCTCAAAATGACTCCTTGCAATTAAGCTGCATCATCGGGGAGACTACCAAACGTTTGCTCTATTACTGCACTAGACAGATTCACAGTACCAGGTACAAGCTCTGCAACAATGCAGCATATAGAATCATAGAATCATAAGATGGTTTGGGTTGGAAGGGACCTAAAAGATCCAACCCCCTGCCATAGGAAGGGACACCCTCCATTGGGTGGGTTCTGGCTTCCTCATTCCCACAGCTTTACAACATAAATGAAGAAACCATTAGAAATACTAAGTATTTCATCACGTATTTGATGTTCTTCCTGATCTAAGTGACTACATACTGATCGGCATCCCAGCCATTTCTTAAACTGACCTGGAATAACTAATGACCACAAAGAATGAGGGTCTTTACATCTCCTCCTGAACATGGGTTACCACAGCACCAGTGCAGTCTCCAGGCCAAGCACCAGTTTAAAAGAAAATGGGTCACCTATGGAGTTACTAAGACCTTTTCCAGGTATAATAGAATTGAATTTGAAGGTTTTCACAAATGTGGGATCTTTACAAAATCCACTTTCCCTTTAATAAAAACAATGTTATCAAGCTGATTAGTTTTTACTTTAAACTTCTTTCTTTCTGTATACATGGAGTTGCTTGGCATTAAAACATAGAACAAAACAGATCAGGAGAAAGGCAGTGAAGATATGCTATTACACATCATCTTAGCAAGTTTTTGGCCTTATTTCAGTGAAACAAATGAAGAACCCCTCCAGTCTCTGAAGTAATCTGGAAATGAGCAAGCAGAATAAAAGCCAGGGGTATTTTAGTGCTCCAGGCTTTGAATTTGACCAGTGAGTTACTTCTAGCAACATCCAAGGAGCCCCAAATAAATATGCATTTAACCATGCACCAAGGTGATGGATATGACCCATTTGCTGTACCCTTAGTTTTCCAAGAGCAGGAATCAGCCTGATGGAGAGAATTTGCATTTTCCACCACTGCTAATTTTGGTCTCATGCATCCATCCTATTTCGTCTTCAGAGAAATGAAATAACAGAATCACAGAACAGTTTGTGTTGGAAGGGATCCCAATGATCATATAGTTCCAACCCCCTGCTATGAGCAGGGACACCCTTCACTACACCACTCCAGTGACAAAACTCTGAATAACCAAATTAATACATAGTAAAGAAACAAAAGGACACAACATAATAAAAGAAACCTGCAAGAACAGCCGCCCCCTGGGTGTTCTTTCCTTCTCCCCCATGCCATTGAACACTGAACTCTACCTTCAAAACTCAAATAAGGAAAATTTATTATAAATCATAAGGTTTCAGCATAAATATAAGGCTAAAATGCATGATGGTGCACAACCGATAGCAGTTAGTATGATTTTATATAAATAGGTTAGAGACAAGCCAATCAGTCTCCAAATTAGTGTACAGAAAAGCGTTCAATTCCTGATGCTGAGAGGAATTTCCCTGCCTACACCATCCCTGAGGATGAAGGAGACTCTTGGAAAAATGGAACGGAGTGTTCAAAGCACCAGCAGATGACATGCAATACAACCATGCCTTCAAAATCATCAGCAGGCCACCAAGCTTGTGCATTAAAAGCTAGGATCTATTTAAATATTGCCATTGTAATGTGGATATATCTTCACTTTGTCCGAAGGGCACTTAGAACAGCAGAGCAACAATTATGTTTCTTACTGTAGGAACATACTCCAATCTGCCTTACTTTTCAGTGAGATTGAGGAAATTAGCATTGCTCTAAATCACACGTTACGGATGGAGTGCCATTAGACTCCTAAGAGGTTGATTACAGTGTTACATTCATTAGAACGGTAAGGAAACACATTTTGTTTGAACCAAAGCTTCTCTTCAACAGAGAAGTACCAAAAGCAAAAGAATAAACCTATTTACAGTGTGCTTAAAAAGTGAAATAAAGGCCTGTGATTATCAGGTTTTAAACTGTCTCTGTATCAAATCACTGTTTCAGAGCAATAGGCCTGCTAAAGGACTTCCAGAAGGAACATCTTAATGTTACAAAACACCAATATGGAGTTCAAAGAAAGCGTCTGAGGTGATGCCCAGGCAAGGATTGGGGTAA
The DNA here is from genome assembly GCF_004027225.2 of Strigops habroptila. Lineage (NCBI taxonomy): Eukaryota > Metazoa > Chordata > Aves > Psittaciformes > Psittacidae > Strigops > Strigops habroptila. The sequence goes on along the minus strand of NC_044285.2, from coordinate 41,231,146 downwards.
CTTGTACTATGTAGGCATTAAGGAAATAACTGGGATGTCAAGAAGAGATGCAGGCAGAGCCCTGCAGGCACAAGCCAAAGGAAAACAGGATCACAGAGAACAAAGCAAACGTCCAGGCAAAACAGCTGAATCACCCTGGTCTCAGGGTTTTTAACTCCCCAGAGCAGAAAGCGGAGAAGAAAAGGCACCATGTCTCCTACCTTGGCCTCCGGACTTCCACCTTCTCTCCATTTAATCACTCCTGGGCAGACTCACTCCGTGAGAAGAAAACATTATCCACGTCCAACTTGCAGCCCAAACACACATCCATCTTCCTCTATCAAAAATCAACTTTCAGGAATGCAATCGAGCATCAACGGGATAATTTTGGAGTGGGAAAACCCAAGACACATTGATATGTTGAAGTCAGGCAGGCACAATTCTCACGCTGTCACATCCTGTAAATGCTTGGGCACCAGCACGTGTTACAGGATGTGTGATTGCACCCTGTGTGTGAGCTCAGTGTGTTCAGATGGGAGAGGAACCCCAGCAGGATGCGATGGAGAACTGCCCAGGCTGCGTTACCTCCCTCTATGAATACAGGGATACAAATATCCTTCTGGGAATCGGCATTCACATTTTGTTTGTGGGGTGGTTTATTCAGTCTGCTCTAGGCAATGTATTTCAGTTCACTGGACACAGACTTCCTAATCTTCTTTATTGTTCCTGGTAATTTTTAATGAGTTGATATAAGGCGATTTCATTTCCTTCCCTCTCCAAAAGAACTTATAAAATAATATCTTTCTAGGAGTAAAAGCCTCATAAATGGAGGAGCCACATGCCCATGATTAGAATTAAAGGAGCCATCTGTTTCTTTACAGTCATGCTAGTCTCAGGCAAAAAGTACACACACGACATATGTTATTACTTCCACTATCCTAATAGAAAATATTTGTCATGATTCCCTCCCACAGGAGCACAGGAAGCTCCACCACCAGCCTACAATGCTACACAAACCCCTCCTACCAAAGCTGTGCAAGATTTTACTTCTTCTTCTACCTCAGCCAACCCAGAATAGCTTTTCATGCCTCTGTGAATCCTTTGCAAACATATTTTCCACAAGATCTACAGGCAGGGATCCGCTTGCTGAATTCTGCCATCAACAAGAACTGCATGATTGAGCTCCACTCGTGTAGTTGTGTCTTACCATTTAATAGTCAATTTAGGAAATGAAGCTGTTCATTGGATGATGTATTTTTATGTCAATGTATTGCAGTCTGCAATTTCTTCCCTTCACCTACTTCCAAATGGCTCTGATGAAAGCAGGCTGATGGAAATGCATCAGGCGTATGTAGACACACTCCTCAGCATCAACTTGCAGGCAGTTATAGACAATGAGGGCAAAGATTCCCAGGTTCCCTCACGGGAAGAAGCAAGCAGCAGCACTGTGCTCTCACTCCTTTGCTCTTCATTACACACATGTAGCCAGCTGGAGACATAGGAGCTGGAAATCATTCTTCAAGGTAACACATCAACACAAACAGCACATATCTACACTCTTAATTGTACCATATTAACAAAAGTGACAGACTAAGGTGCATATTTATAACACATTCAAAAGCATCATCTGTGGATGATACATCCCCAGAGTGGTCTCCTGGAGCAAACACACCTCTTCTGGGCCAGGTTTTGGGAAACAAAGAGATATTGTAGACAGCACAGCTGCTATTTCATGTTCTGCTCCCACTGGAAACACTAACACTGCACAATCGCTTTCATCTCGAGGCTCCCTGTGCACCACAACTTTTGGGTGCATCCCACCTCAACTTAAAAGCCTTGCTCCATTAAATGTCTCCCACTGTTCCCAGAAGCTTTTTGGCTTTACAGTGTGTTCAATTAGCATCTAATCAAAACAAAAGCAGGATCTATGAGACAACTGAAATAATCACAACTTCTTTAATCTAACCAACCACTAAAGCCCTGACATCTTGCTATGAAGTAACAGGTTTACACACGCCACCCACTAAAGCAGCTTCTGCCAGAGGCAAAATCAGCCCAGCATCTGTAGGAGTCAAAACTGCCCATGGATGCTACCATGGAACAGGAGCAGGGATACCCCATGTTGGAAGAGTTCAAGGCCAGGTTGGACACAGGGACTTGGAGCAACCTGCTCTAGTGGAAGGTATCCCTGCCCGTGGCAGGGGGTTGGAACTGCATGAGCTTTGAGGTCCCTTCAACCCCAACAATTCTGTGACTCTATCATTCCATGTTTCTATGCTCTGAAGAAGCCATCAGGCGGCCACCATCGCACTGAAGAATGTCTGGCATTAGTTCTGCTCCCTTCTGCTACCTCAGCCCTGCCAAGCCAACATATCCCTAAACTATAAAAAACAGACCAATGACAAATGCTCTCAAAAAAACCCTCCTGAAAAGATAGAAAGTTCTTCCATCTAAAACACCTCCTCCTCTTCCCCTGCCTTGCCACAGTTCAAGCTCTGAAGAGTTCAAGACTACCTACTGTGCCACTGAGACATTTTGAAAGTATTTCTTCAGCAAAATCAAAAGCGTAGCTTAATTTAAGTTTGTCTGACCTGGGGATGTTACCCTTGCCTTCAGTTATGGAAAACCTTTAAATAGGAATATTTAAAAAAAAAAGAAGGAAAAAGGAAAAAAAAAAAAAGAAAAGTTGTCTGGTTCTTCAGCTTTTCTCTCTGCAGGCATGAATGCTTTTAAGCTCTTTATCAGTGGCCAGGAGAAAACTTCTAAGACACTGGCAACTCTGCAGTTCTGCAAAGGGAATATTTCCTTCACCCACTGTGCTCTCCCATGCAGATAATCATTTCTGTGCGTAGACACACATTTCATTATTCATAATACTCTGACTCTGAGATGTTCTGTAATTCTCCATGTCACTTCAGTGAAAAATATTGTCTGCCTCATGTCTATGGATACTCAGCTTCTGTGCCGTCTTCCTGCGCTACTATACAGAATTGCCCATCCATGGCACTTATTCCTTTGCTTTGATCATCTATGGAATGCACTATGAGGGTGATGAGGTGCTGCCCAGAGAAGCTGTGGCTGTCCCATCCCTGGCAGTGTCAAGGCCAGGTTGGACACAGGGGCTTGGAGCAACCTGCTCTAGTGGAAGGTGTCCCTGCCCGTGGCAGGGGGTTGGGACTGAATGATCTTAAGGTCCCTCCCAACACATACCACTCTGGGATTCTGTGATTCACTGAAAGATGTTAAAATGAGAAAATAAAGCAAAGCACTTTATCCTTAACTCAAATATTGAATAAGTTAATGCACATTTTTAAAGCCCTCTACAAAAATACATTAAAGAAAAGCATCTATGTTTTTATCTAACTTTCTAAACTGAAATTTGTAACACAAGATTTCTCTGGGGCTGCCATCAAAAGCCAGATTTGTGTTTCAGTGGGGCAAAGTTAGGACGTACCCCATGATTCCCACCCTCTTCCATTCCACAAACACATTCCTAAATAGCTGTGTACACTGACACCTTATCTAAAAAATAACTGAGTTAAGCTTAAGAGGAGAACAGGGTATAATCAAGATTTATTGACATTTCAGCTGTCTTTATGCAATTTGCACATGCCATTCTGCCTTCTAATAATTACAGTTTGATATAGAGTACCTAGACAGATAGAGCCATCCTGAATATCCTTCATCTACACAGGAAAATCTCTCTTCAAAACATTGATGAAAATAAAATCAACTATATACGTATTAGAAAAAAGAAAAGGAATGAGGCAAGTGACTGGGTGGAAATGTTCAGCACAAAAAAGGAACAAAGAACCAGTGACGTGTGTAAGAGAAAATGTTTTCCAGGTTTTAAACAGACCTACGCTCACACAGATTGTTTTTCCTTAGCTTCCCTTTCACTACTGGCCCTGTAACGCAGATCCCACTTTGTGCCAGCATAAAAGCCCATCAGAGTAACCCCTGTGCATGCAGCAGTGCAACACTGTGCTCGCTGGTGTTCTCCACTAATTCTGTACTTGAGTACTTGCACTCTTTGCAGGTAAATTAGGTTTGCAGACTTATTTGTACTAGCATGCTCTCCTGTCCACTGTATATCCCAGTGTTGGCTCCCAAACTGCTATGCCTTACTCTGCGGACCAGCTCCCACACCTGTAAGTCTCACCCCCGAGCTTCCAGGCAGCCGAAGGAGCATTACATATCTCTAAATCAGGACCACCTAAAATCACAACACTGAAAGAGTCAAGTCACTTTCTCTCTGGCTTAGGAGCATGGCCAATGGAAACAACTGGGAGTGCTAAATCCGAACATAAAGGTATTTGTTTGAGTAAAGATTTTTTTAAACGATGCTATTGGGAATTATAACATGGGATATGGAACTAATTTTGAAGCTACTTTGGATTTCTGCTAGCAGAACAATGCATAAACCTAAAGCAAGAGTAAGCATAAAACAGCAGCAGACTTGATCCAGGTGAACCTCAGAAGTGGGTGCTATCCTGCCCCAGCCCTCCTCACAACTGGTCTAGTTTAAATTTCAACCTAATACCCAAGTCATCAAACGTCCATAGAAAAAAAATTGAGCAATCAAGCACCAGCATCATTGCTATCCCCTCATCAGCATGTGGGTAATAGCATCCTCCTCACCAGCATGGATGCAAGTAACAGCATCTTTTTGCCTGTCAACCTCATCCAAACCTCCAGCAGCAGCCAGAGCTGAACCCAACACCGGCAGCACAGCTGCTGTTCTTCCTGAGCACACATGAGAAACCTTCTGCATCACCCACTAGCAACATTAACATTCTTCCTGATGACTAATTCTGCTCCCCTTTCATGTTCTCCTTGACAAAGCAGTTTTACTAGTCAGAAGCTATCCACATCCCATGCTAATAAATACTACATATTCATGTATTTCTATTTATTAAACCTCTTCCAGCAACAATAGAGGTTATTTTAAGACTTGGAAATAAGAGAGCAATCATTCAGTCACAGAGGGGAGTGTCAGTAAACTGACATCAGCTAAGGAAATCAGCAGCATGTCAGGAAAACTCTTTCTGGATCCTTCCACTGCTTCTTGACTAACAAAGCCTGGCCGAGATGAAGCACAAGACACACACATGGAGGTAAAAGCCACTTGCTACTTAGGCAAAGTTTGAAATGCTCTTTTAACACTCTCTCTTTACAGTGGGAAGAAATCATCCAACAAGCATAGTTTTTCATCATAAACCTGAAGCACCTACAACATAAAAGCCTACCAGCTTAGACCTGCTAAATCATCCAACCTGACTGCAGCTACTGTACGGGGAAGAGAGGATAAAAAACACGTCAAACTGTTTTATGCAGTACACAGATTGTTCTCTCTTACATTACCTGGAGGACATAACAAAGGAGAGAACTGCAACTTGACAAAAAGTGTATACAATTAAAACTTAAAACTCCAGAGGGATGGGGAGGAGATGCTTGAGTAGGAGACATACTTCACTGCCGCATGGTGCAGCTCTTGGCTCTGTTTCAGCTTGAGAGAAACACTTCAGCATGGGCGTCTGTTTATTTTAAAGATGTCAAACCATCAACCAATTTCATCAAACAAAAAAGGATCCTGAATAGAAAGTACTTCAGAATAACCAACATGCTGCAAAATAGATTTGTTGTATATTTAAGAAGTTCTTTATAACTGTATCTTCCCTATTTGCATGTCTAATGTGGTTTCAGCTCTTTACCAAGCTTATTCGAAAGTGATATTTCCAAGGAGAATAAAAAAGAAGCTCAAAGATGCAGAACAAGTTTTGGCAATATAAAAACTTTCCTGCAAAAATGACCTGATTCTGGAAAAAAGTGAAATGTGAACACAGCAGGATATAATTGCATGCATTTGTTATTACACAGGCATTCTAACGACATCTGCTTCTTTCCTTGCCTCGCTGCCTTGCACAGTATAAAAAGCAGACTGCATTAGATGCTGGTCAGTCAGGAAGGACACCAGCTGACTGGGATCTGGATTCCCAACCTGATTACTTCAGGCATATTTATGACATGCAGGAAATTGATTGTTATACAGAAAATAACCATCTTCCAAAGAGCAGCAAACTTGAAATACTTCTAAAATGTGACTGAAAAAGCAACTTGGAAACAAACATCAAAAGAAGGGTTCATTTTGCATCAAAACACTCAGGAATTTTGCACTAAGATGTCTTTGTTACTGTGATTTATCACTTGTTATTTGCTTGTCTGTTTTTCATGCATTAGTGCACCACATTCAAGAACAATGTCTGATTCCATCACTCCTACTGGAAGGCTATTTCAGGGTATCACACTCAGAAATGCATATAATACAAAGAGAACATGGAAAGTATCATAAAAGTATCACTAGCAGAAGGGTTATAATTAGTTTCTCATGAATTTGCTCTTTTAGTCATAATTAGATTGACCCTCCAGTCAGGCAGACAGTGGTCCTACCTAATCAATAAGTCTGTGCACAAAAAGCAACAGAATTAGGCCAAATACAGCAATAAAAGGGTAGAGAAAATTACATTAAATAGGTACTATCATAATTAAGAACTGAAAGATGCAATAGCAAACTTCTCCTCTTTGACCTATGTTGCTGATGAAAGCACAGGGTGTACCTGTACTGTAATCTCTGAATTGGGGATAGAAATGGTACTGCCAGTGACTTTCATGGATGTCCCTTGTGCAAATAAAACTCAGAAAACCTAAATGGCAATGACAGATCTGTAAAGGAAGAGAAACATTTTCACTACAGCTTGAAAAGAAACACAATGTTAGAACATAAAGAAATAAATTAATAAATTAACCTACATAGCACGTACTGGAGATAAAAACCCAAATCCTCGAACTGATCATCACCAGCCATGATATCCTGAGGCCACAACACTCAGCATGGCCCCAGTGCTGCAGAAGACAGGACCAGGTAGCTTGCTTCTTCTGCAGAAGACAGGAGCAGGACTTTCTTCACAACCCAGCTATATTTTGCTGTACATGATATATAGACAGATAGATTGAAGGAATCTCCTTGCATCAAAATTAGTAGGATGCTTCATTCTTAAATAGCCCACTCTAGACCTGCCCACTGCTGTATGCACCATTAAGAAACAGAAAACATTCATATTTCACTATGCCACAAAACAGTTCTAATTGAGTCTGAATAGATACAATATGGAAATAGCAATTACAGCAACTCCAGCTGCTGAGACAGAATGTGAACAGCAGCCCAGGACTCCAAATCCCAGTTTAACAGTGCTTTCCAAAATTCCCCAACAAGACTCATAAACACAGGCAATCCTGCAGTGAGACTTCAGTGTATTTGCCTAAAAATATCTTTTGTCTTCTTTTATTTTTTACACTACATGCATTAGTTTGAATAATAGTGAGTATGACTATGTTATGTGCTCAGCAACAGCAATTACAGGTGCTGGAGAGGGACTCTTCATCAGGGACTGTTGCAATAGCACAAGGGGTGATGGATTTAAACTTTAACGGGGGAAGTTCAGGTTAGATGTAAGGAAAAAGTTCTTTACTGTGAGGGTGCTGAGGCGCTGGCACAGGGTGCCCAGAGAAGCTGTGGCTGCCCCATCCCTGGCAGTGTTCAAGACCAGGTTGGACAGAGCCTTGGGAGACATGGTCTAGTGGAAGGTGTCCCTGCCCATGGAGGGGGGTCGGAACTGGGTGATCGCAAGGTCCTTTCCAACCCAAACTGTTCTATAATTCTATCATAAAATATATATATAAATTTTAAAATATACATGGGGATAGTCATATAACCATAGAATGGTTTGGGTCAGAAGGGACCTTTAAAGATCACCTAGACCAACCTCCAAATGCCCTGAAGCTGTTAGAGCCATTAAATATGACAAGAGGAAGGCACAAGAGAATGCCATTTTCATTAAGAATTAAAAGGGATTACATTGGTTTAGAGTGAATTTTCCACTTACATTGAAACATCAATCACAGCTCCCACTTTCGAATTATCTCATCATTGTTGATACACTGTTTACACAACAATTAAAACCAGAAGGTTTATTTCAGTTCTTGAGTATACTACTCCTGCTGTTTTGTTGGATTTTTTTCCTCCTTCCAAAGATGGGCATAATAAGAACTAAATACATTTTTATGATTAGATAAAGAAACAAATCTCACACATATATTAGTCTTTCAAAAGCTATTAGGTACAGCTTAAAGAATAGAAAAGAAATTCTGATTCAAGTTCCATCAGATTGAACTTGTGCTTCATTCAATGAATTAATCTGTTCCTTTATTCAAAATGAGGGCTCTCAATCCTGTCATTACATTCCATAAGCCCTGATGATTACAAAACATTCCTTCTGAACTGCTCTTGCTAATATGAGGCTGAAGCAAATCAATACCTTCAAATACCTTAGATTTACTGGCATCAAAAGATGGTGTGTGTCTTTCAGCTGCGCAGGCATTGATCTTTGAGTTCAATACTTCTTTTATTTAAAGACATTTAAAAGTATAAGGCAACGGGAAACCTTTCTTCTGAGAAATGCTGGATATTACTGTACAATACACTGTGAAAACCTGTCTTGTTTTCACATGCTTCACAGAGGAAGTGCCAGAGGTAATGAAGACCCATTGCACAACCCCACCTGCTGCTGAACGAGAGCCAGCGTTGAAAGGGATCTATTTTTAGAGGGATGCTAAAGGTCAGCTAGCTGAGGCCTTTAGCCGTGCAATGTCTTCCTCATGCTAAGCTTGAAGATGCTTTTGAGCAAGGCATTTGCTACACAGTAAATGGCAAATTTTTATTTCAAGACATTACATTTTTGCAGGTTAACCTTCAGAAAACAGTGCCAAGAGTGCTCTCAGGAAAAAAGAAATGGCACTATTACAATTTGAGCAGGAATTAGACAACGGCTGCATGATATAATGAGAGTCTCTGGAATGCTGCTCATGATCCTGCTCCCCTGAGAACAGCAAGGCTCAGAGGATGGGTTTTTAGGAAATATGCACACGTGTTTAAAGTCTTGAAGAGCCACAGAAATGTTGTACAAACTACAGGGGAAAAAACACCTTCTGTGTATACAAAATAGCACATCACACTACATACCTGTGCATACAACACACCCTCTTCAACAAGGGGTGGACAAGTCTAAAATGTCCCTGCTGCCTGGGACCAGGAATTACACTGCCTCAGCCTGGCCAGATAAGTGACACTTTGCAAAGCCCCAGCGCCTGCATTTCTCCAGCTCTGGGGTTCCAAGTAAGTACCACAGAGCCTGGGATAAAAAGGGCAACCTTATCAGGAAAATAGTGGCTGTCACAAGGCTTCACCTAAGGCAAAACACAGCACATGCAGAAAGCTCCATGTAAAGAGTGGTGCTATTCACCTACTCGAGAGCAAGCAGGATATTTGGCTGGACAATTTCAAAGACTGAATTCAACAGTAGGTGAGCTAAGGGAGGTGTAGCTACAGCCACAGAGCACACCTGGTTGAGTAGAGCCCAGGCAAGGCCAAGGGCCAACATGTGGAAGACAGATGTGGAGCTATAGCTGAGGAGCAGCCACGGGGCTGTAAGTACTGACAGAGAAAGGATATGCCTTCTGGTCTGTGCAAACCAAGTCTTCTCTGTTTGTCCAGCTTGATCTCCTACAGCTGGGGTGTAAACTGGTATCATTCCATGAAATGGGAAATTAAACAAAATAAAATAAAACTCAAGGATTTCTACTACTGTTATCCGTGTCTTTGGCTGAACAGGGAATGGTCACAGCCCTATCACAGTGAATGAGATAAACCACAACACAGAAGGTCACTACTGATACACAGTTGTGAGCTCACAGGAAAACCAGCTTACTGCGGTGTAAGTCAATGCACATGGGTAGATGCTTGTACACAAATGGTGTGACAGAATGGTGGGGCTTGATCTCATGTTCTCATTTGCACAATAAACTTGTACAGCAAACTTGTAGAGAATCAGAACATCATGAACTCTGACAGCTATGTAGGAAGGAAGAAAGAACAGAAAAAAGGAAAGAAAATACAAGAACAAAAGAGCAAACTTTGCAGACTGATGCTGCTTATCCAGGAGCCTTTCCAATTGGAACACTACCAGCACTGCTGTGCTGGCACCAGTCCGAGGAGGATCCAACATGTCCTCTTTCCTTTCAGTGTCCATACACCTAACAGGAGCAAAAACGTAGTCCTTGAGGATGCTAGATGTCACTTTGAATGGCAGGAGGAAGAAGGTGGTCTATTAGATGGTCTATGTACAGTGAGAAAACACATAACACAGGCAAGAGATCTATAGCACCCGCTTCTTTCTGCCATTCCTTCAAAGACCTTATCTGCCCAACAATAAAACGCTCATTTTATATAGCAACTGCTCTCACAAATTGTTCAAGCTATATAACACAGAAAGCAGGGCCAATGAACTGCAGTCCATCTTAAATGCTTTCAGTGACACTGGCAAGAAAAGCAATGCTTTGCCTGTACTCTCTTCTTAGCAAGATGGGGAAAGAAAAGGGGAAAAAAAAGAACTAAAGATGATGTAGGTTATTGTGCAGCATTTCTGGCTTCACTGTTATTTTTACTATTTGCCATTGCCTAGGCCACATGAGTTTATACGAAGTGAAAAAGTGGAGGAATGTGTTACAAGTTCTATTTATTCTCTCCTACATTCCCACGAGTTACAGCCAGTGATGTGCCACAACTTTTGTCCCCGTTATTCAGAATGGCCCTTCCTGCTCTTTTGTCATGCTCCGTTCTGTTTCATCAGAAGTTGAGCAGCAATTTCCTCCAGAGCTCAGACCACAGACATAAAAATGTTCACCACCATCAGAATGATTTACAAAAGGCACCGGTCCTCTGCATCCTCAACACAGACACTGGCCTTCCTGTCTCCACTTTTATGACAGGTAGCAAATGAAGTAATGAAATAGAAACTAACTAATAAAATGAAGACAAATCATTCATCTTGGGAAGGGCTGCATCAGACCAATTATAATAATGTCTTAGACACACTGTGATAACATATTGTACCTACGGGAAGAAGCTACTAGCAGGAGCAAGCCCTGCAATCACTATTTTCTCCAATTATATCTCCAGACATTCCTAGCTCCAGCATAATAAAAGATTAACAAATTAAAATATATTAAAAAATTAATCTTTATATTTTTTCCAATAAGCTATTAAAGGTGATGATAGTAACAAATCTCTGCCTACAACATTGTCCTCACACAGGAAGCTCACATTAGCCAAGATGAACACCAACTACAGTGAGGGTTACTGAGGACAAGAAGGGTTTGCACACGTGGGTACAGAGAAGTGTAACATGGCTGCAATCCACATTATGAGCCCATCATCTTCCCTGTGAGACAAGGACTTCCCTCAAGGAGGTAAGAAGGCTGTATCCTGGCCTCCCGTTAGCACCAGAGCTGCAAAAGCCCCTGCTTGGCTCTCTCACACATTGCATTTGATGTCATGTCCCCTTCCTGCTCAGACCAGGGCTGCATCCATCCATACTGCATCACTGGCGACCAAGGGCTCAGCAGTTTGCATTTATATGCCAGCATCTACCATTACACTCTAAAGAATCAACTAAAGTAAAGAGGATGTAAATCCTCAGCACTCTCCAGTATAAGCCCTCCACACTGCTCCTTCCTTTGTCATGTCCTCAGCAGCAGTTTCCTCTAGAGTTAAATCACAGGCATAAAACCGCTCACTGCCGGAGTGATTTACGGAGCTGTAATACAAACAGCAGCATCCAGCTCTCCTGCTGCGGCAGGCAGCACAGGAGGAGATGCCAGAGACCGCAGCATGAAGACAGTTGTCAAGAGGGCAAGCTAGGGATGGTCTTCAGCAGGCGAAAACCATCACGATTTCATTCAGCCCTGCACTCAAAGTGCCCCAGTAGTCCTATAAGTGTCCTGGCTGCACTCCAGAGCTGAGCCTGCTCCCCAGCTACAGGCATAAGGGCACCTGCTACCACAGATCTTCCTCTACAGAAGAGATGCTCCCTGGTCTGCGGATTCTCTGCTGTGCCTATAAATCAATCAAAATCTGGTTTAGAATCTTATTCTTCTCTCATCTAGAGTCCTAGTCTAAAAACAGCACCCATTCCTTTCACATCTGTTGATTTTCAGACAGTTTTATAACACTGGTGTCTAATTATAGCATATCGCTGCTCATTACAATTATATGTCTGGATGACCAGTTGAAACTCTTCTCATATTCCAAATAAGTTCTCCATCAATATCACACAGGGTTTTGTCACAGAGATCTAGCAGAAAAACTATAAAAAATAGATTTTAGGGTGGTTTCTTTTAGCTCATCATTTCTGACCACTTCAAAGGTTTACAAAAAAATTCGGTGTCAAAAACAATGAACAAGAGTTGAACATTGGGGAGATTGCAAAGCACAGGAAATCCACTGTGACAGAGTTAACTGAAGCATGATCACACAGGCTATCAGACAAATCTAGATCACTTGAATGGACTGGCACAGCTTAAAGGGGTTTTTCTTTCATTTATAATTAACCACTTGGCTGTCACATCCCTGTATCCACGCACCCTGCTTGTGAATGTTTACACCGAAATCTCTGTAGAAGACACAGAGACTGTGAGCAAGAAAAGGTGAGAAGGGAAGTTCTATATGTGCACCAGTGAGATGCTAAGTTTAGCATCATAGAAGCAGCCAAAGCTGAGGGAGAACCATTCACCAGGAAAACAGCCCTGGAGACAGCAGCTCCATGCACATCTCCGGGTGCCTTCGCTCCAGCCTACATGAACATTACTCTGGAATGATGGAACATGGGGAGGTTTTGGCCTTCTGATATGCAGTACAAGGATAAAATTCTGCTACGCAAAGGTTATCAGACAAAGGTCGCTAATGCTCCCAAAAAGCATCAAATGATGCAAGCAGTGGTCTGTGTAATGGGAGATAGATTCCCTAGGAAGTTCTCAAGGAGGCAAAAAGCTAGTCATGCTATTAGCAACACACACAGTGGAAACAGCATTAAGAAATAGAACAGCAAAGTATGGAATTCCAGTCTAAATGCAGAACAGATTAATTGAAGCAAATTAAATATAGCCCCATTCTGCTTTAAAAAATAGCTGCTTCTGCTAGTAAATAGCTTCAAAGTAAATTTACAGGACATCAGAATAACTGATGTTGGAATGGGCCTCTGGAGGCCATCTAGCACAAAACCCCATTGATGCAGAGCCACATAGATCAGGTCACACAAAGTTTTACATTCAGGTCCTCAGCTACTCCTCTTAGAGAAAGCCATTTCACAGGAGGTAACTGCAAGCTAAGGGTGTTTGTGATTTATTTCTTTAAAATGCTGAAAATGCAGCTGTGAAGACTGAACCTTCTAATCAAGCCACTGAAACATCCAGTGCTTCACATACAAAGCCTTCAGCAGCACAGCAAGTGCATTCCTAGCTCAGACAGTCCTTGAAGAGGACATCTGTATAAATCTAATTTCTCTAAACTTGATGCCACATATAAGCATTTTCAGTGGCTTATCTACTTGTGTACCTCAGGTATCTTAAAAATAGACTTTACTTTCTGTTTCCTATTAAGAACATTCTTCAAAGTGTTGTTCAGCTTATTTATCACTGCAAAAAAATGCATCCATCAAAATCTTTAGCCTCCCAGACAAAGAGCAACACTCAGCTTTGGAGAGACACAGACCCATCTCACTGTCACAAGAGCCAGGAATGGGCAGGCATGCATTTTGGAGACTTCCTGACATCACATAGAGTCTGCCCCTCGCTGACTGCATCATAGGGAACATAGAGCACTCTCCCAATGTATGCCAGACCCTCAATCTGCCATCCAGGCTCTGCTCTCCAGCAGCTAATGGTAAAGAGGGGGCATTCTGTAGGAGTATGTCACCTCCTCTAATTGAGGAGTGGTCAGAATTCCCAGTTCTTTGAACCAGTTGTGTCTTGCATGTTGTCATATACCTGTCATGCCCCTTCTTGGGTAAGTTGGCCAGAGAAGCTGTGGCTGCTCCATCCCTGGCAGTGTTCAAGGCCAGGTTGGACACAGGGGCTTGGAGCAACCTGCTCTAGTGAAAGGTGTCCCTGTCCATGGCAGGGGGTTGGAGCTGGATGAGCTTTAATGTCCCTTCAACCCAAAGCAGCCTGTGATGTAAGCTTTTAAAGGAAGGAGCTGTCTGCCTAACAAAGTAGTCAAAGAGAATGAGGTTCATGCTAGTGTGAAGGATCTATACAGCAAAAGTCCGAGTAGACACTCCGCAACTGAACCACAAGCTGTAATGCCGTAATGCAGGGCTTCATTAGTCCCACTGCTGAGCTCATACATGCTTCTACAGCCCTTTGCAGAACGATACCCCATCACTCCAAAAGTAACAACCAACGCAAGGGCTCACTCCAGGCCCTTTGCTTTGTCTCCTGGCAGCTCTGAGGCATTACTAATTTTGCAGTAGTTGCCAGCACCAATACGCCAACCAGTGGGTTGAATATTTTAGCTGGAATAAATAGGTTTAAAGAAAGGCTTTCTTCACTGACAACCTGCTTTATTTTTGCCAGCAGCCATGAATCAAAACAGTCTCACACTACCCTAGCCTGACTTCAAAGGATATGAACATTTAATTTCGTGCAGCTTTTGCTTCACTGTCCATTGCACTGCAAACACACCCCTGGGCCCCCAAAATCTCTTTCATCACTAACTTAACTTTCTTTTTTTAAGGATGACAATACAGAGAGGATGAGATGTATTCCCAGAAAAGGATGACCCAATACGACCTTGTTTATTTTCCAGAGCATGCCCAGCCTGTGGACACATAGTGGGTTTCTCCATGGGCAGGAGCAGAGTTGGAGGATGCAATGCTCCAGACACGCCATGCTGCTTCTCCAGACAGAGCTCCAGGCTCCAAAGGTCAATGTGCACCCAGCAGATTGGAGCAACACATGATTTCTCTTGCTCTATGGCACAGCAGAGGAGTAGAGATCAGATCTCAGATTTAAGCAATGATGCAAGTGAAACAATTAGTTAAACTGACTCGGTCAGACCAGAAGGCCACTATAACCAGCTAAATACATTATCTTCACAGAGATCATTAGATTTTTCCCTTTAAGCTAATGTGTATAACTTCTGCAACTTGTCGTATCCTACTACAGACTTGGGATCCAACCCTGCAAAAGTACCCGGTGCCCTTGCTCCACTGCATATCCATGGGAAGTAGCATGCCCCAAACCTCCCCCAACGAGAGCATCCTCAAGCCCAGGAGTCTCAGTGGAAATGAAGGAGAAAGGAGACATTGCTTAGTTAGTAATACTTCCTAACCTCCCAAAACCAACTTTTATTCATTAGCTTCCATTCAAGGGAGGGGAAGTTTCACTTGTGAATGGCCCAAACAGGCTCCTATTTAGCACTGTCTCTTCCTGTTCTGTCAACTCTTGGTTCATCTTCACTCTGTGCCTGTTTCACAACCAGGAGAACACTAGCAGTCCAGGCAACAGACCTTGCAAAATGCTGCTGTCAAACAGGGACTCCACCAAACAATAACAGCTACCTGCAGCTAAGCTTGGGACAAGTAAAAAAGAAAACAGTGAAATATCTCTTGTCCTCCTGCCCCACCATTATCTATTTAAGATTAACATAAAAGATTCGGGTGTTTGCATTAAAGTTATCAGACCTTTTATTCCAGTTAAAAGGTGGAAAATATTTCAGCAGTGGTGACTAAAGCATCCACAAATGCTTTGGGAAGCCAGCAACAACCTCTTTCTGACTTCAGGCACCAAACAGGCCTTCAACCTGTTTACTATATTCAGAAAAAGTCAATGCTGGCAATTGAACACTGGCCATTTTAATAAATCGGCTCACATTTTAGATAGAAGCCAGAAGGCTTACATGCAGTTAAAAGGATAGAGTTTTTTTCAAGGTTTGCTTTCTATAGGGGGGAAATAATGTGATCCATGCAAGAGAGAAGATAAGGACATGCTTCCCAGTGAAAGAAACCCTCTTCTCCTCTATCACGCAGCCTGACAACTCCAAACCCAGGGAGAGAAGAAAGGTGTGAGCTGCCATTGGCAATCACAGATCATGCATGGATTTAAAGCCATTCTGCCTTGTCCTGTCCCTACGCGCCCCTGTCAAAAGCCCCTCTCCAGGATTTTTGTCCCCTTTGGGCATGGGGCAGCTGCCTTTAAGGTCGTCACGAGAGACCTTAGATTCTTGGATTTTTATGCTTGAAATCTCCTATATCCATCTGTAACTTTTGTCATACTATAAGACAACCTGTAAGACAAATCAAGCCCTCTTCCATCTCAATAGATGCCGTTATCACATTCCCGCTCTTGCCCTTTACATGTTATTAACATTGCAAGCTCCAGACCTTGTCCTGTTTGCAAAGAGCAGGGCAAGACCTCCCTCAGGCAGGACAAAACCAGTCCCGAGGAAGCCTTGCTGCATTCACAGATGCTCAGCAGCAGGTTGAGCTATAAGTGCCAGTTCAGAGCAGCTGTTGATAAGACAGATGTATTCACAGTGACAAAGCACACTCCTCACAGTGGGGATGGGAAGGCAGGGTAGGAGCTTTGCTATCTGATGGCCTTCAGCTAGCTGGACGTGCACGTTAATGTTGCTGTTGAGGAAGTCTATGCAGTGCTCAGGTCTGCCAGCATATTAAGAGGAGGGGAAATATTCCATAGAATCATGGAATGATAGAGTGGTTTGGGCAGGAAGGGACTTTAAAGCTCACCCAGTTCCCAACCCCTGCCACGGGCAGGGACACCTTCCACTAGAGCAGGTTGCTCCAAGCCCCTGTGTCCCACCTGGCCTTGAACATTGCCAGGGATGGGGCAGCCACAGCTTCTCTGGGAAAAGTCTGTGCCAGCGCCTCAGCACCCTCACAGGGAAGAGCTTCCGCCTCAGAGCTCATCTCAATCTCCCCTCTGGCAGGTTAAAGCCATTCCCCTTGTCTTGTCCCTACAGGCCCTTGTCCAAAGCCCCTCTCCAGGTTTCCTGGAGCCCCTTTAGGCACTGGAGCTGCTCTGAGGTCTCTCCTTAAGGAGCCTTCTCTTCTCTGGGCTGAACCAGCCCAGCTCTCTCAGCCTGGCTCCAGAGCAGAGCTGCTCCAGCCCTTGCAGCATCTCTGTGGCCTCCTCTGGACTCACTCGATCAGGTAAGGAGATGCAGATACAAGGAGAGAGGACTTTAAGAGAACAAGACTAATAGGCTTTGCATTCAAATTTCATGTAGGGACTTAACACCTTTGTCATAACGTGCTGTTCAGTAACACTGTGACTGCTGACGTAAGTGTGCTTTCAAGGAAGGGAAACTTAATAAGTACTTTTATTAGCACAGTCCAATGTTTGCTACTTTACCACACCCTGACATTTGCAGAAGGTCACTGATAAGCACTACTTAATCTTAAACTATTCAGTAACACCGCCACTCTGCATAGGATTTGTAACATATAAACTTTCTTATGATTTCCCTTATGAGATAACAGAGATTTCAAGTAATTCACCAAATTGAGAGCAACTGATGCTCTGTGGCTGTGCTAGGAATTTAAGTTATAGCGAACTGCAGCGCAGTGTGGGTGCTGACTGCTGCCTGAAAGAGAGAACATTTCACACAGTTTAGCATCAGCAGATCATGAATGTATTTAAGAGTTTGCGAACTGCCCCATTAGAAATGCTAGCTGTATGCTTCTGCGTAGCCTTGCAACATGCCAAGGGTTCACAAACTCTTCCTGAACACAGTTTCGGTAACTACCTTGGAAGTCAAAATTGAAGGTGGTGTTGATAGAATTGGAAGCAGAACAATGTTCTGATAAAACAACATGATCCCCTCCTCTTGCACCTCAGAAGCTGCCACCATTACGATTCAGTCCAAGCATCACCGGTGATTTATATTTACTGAAGATGAAAGCCTAAGACAAACCCACTTTCAGCCTTTTTATCTTTCAACTTATGCAAAGGCCAAATTTAACTTCAGACTAGCACAGGAAAGCTCTATCCATCAGCTGCCAATGCACTTCAGCTTGTAACTATCTTTTGGCTTTTGCTTTCATGTTCCTATTGATTTGTATTGGCATAAGTCCTATGAGCTTCATCTCTTGTTCTGATTGTCCAGAGTTAATATTTATCACAGAAAAATCCACTAGAATTGGTACAGATAAAGCTTTAGGTGTCAGAAGCTGAAGACATAGAACAGTGTGAAGATAATGGAACTCTCTGAAAATTTTTGTTATATCTTTTTGCATCAAGTTAGAATTTGTACAGACTTACAGGAAGCTACACAATAAACTACAATATGACAATCAGGCAACATAGGAAATGTACAGATAAATGCAGAAGCACACAGAGCGCCAGCAGCATCCAATCAGAGATACAAGTATAAAGACAATATCCCTTTTTATGCCACTGATTACATGCGCTATTCAAGTCTGTTTGGCCATCACATTAAATCTAACCACACAGATCAACTCATGCCAGCATCCTCAGAGAACATCTCTTTCAGGCTTTTCTTGTGTGCCAGTGTTCAAACCTCAACATTCTTTTCTTGGATCAAAACCATTTAAAGCAATTTCAAGTGTTTCTTTTGTCTTAAAAATAAACTCCTTCACTAAATTACCATTATATTCACTTTCTCTCAGCAATTCAGCCACTGAAATTAAAGAGGAAATGTACGAGCAGTTACTTCTTCACTGACCATGAGGGGATTTTCAGTCACAGGTTCACCTCAGTTTGGAAGCTACCCCACAGACAATGGGATTTCAGGATTTTTGTACTGTGTATCCAAGCTGAGCATATATGGTCTT
The DNA here is from genome assembly GCF_004027225.2 of Strigops habroptila. Classification (NCBI taxonomy): domain Eukaryota; kingdom Metazoa; phylum Chordata; class Aves; order Psittaciformes; family Psittacidae; genus Strigops; species Strigops habroptila. The sequence continues at coordinate 41,212,400 of NC_044285.2, read as the reverse complement.
AAAGTAATTACAAAGGCAGTCCATGAGCACAGGGAGGCAAAGTCAATGTGCCATAATAATCAGCCTAGCAAGTCTTCTATGTATGTTCAGGAAGTGAAGATACCTTCACTCTATAGATGTGGAAGTGAAGGACAGGACCCAGTGGAGAGGTCCTCACTCAACATAAAAATTGAGTTCCTACACTGCACTGCTTGTACACTGAATATATAAGCATTTCTACACAAGTTTTCAGATTTCCAGAGAGCACGACAGTGCTGACAAAATCCACAGTGCACTTCACTTTTAATACGTAGCATTTCAAGATATACTTTACTTAGTCTAAAACTGGGCTCTCCTAAGTAATATGCACCAAAATAACAGCTCCCATGCCTGAATCAATTCTTTACTGAGTTCTACAAGATTGCTTGTAGGCTTTGCTCTCAACTTCCTACATCTAACCTCAGGAAATTCCCACACAAGTTTAACAATAAATTGAGTTCTTTGTCACACTTAATGAAAGAACAACCACAGAGTTAATTCCTGCCTGCCTGGCCCACGGCCAATACAAAGCAAAGAGAAAAGTGGGGGCATCAGCATTTAAGCTGGATTTCACGTATTTGCCACCACAGTATGTTTAAGTAGCTCAGAGGTTTGTTAAAAAGGGATCGCCTTGACTGGCTGAGAGAGTTTCACAGCTTCTCAGTATGTCCAGAAAGCACAAGGAAACAGCTAACTGAATGCTTGCCCCACTTAGTGCTTTAGGAAGATTAAAGGATAGGACAAGGGGTAATGAGTTTAAATTTAAACAGGGGAAGTTCAGGTTAGATATAAGGAGGAAGTTCTTCCCTGTGAGAGTGGTGAGGAGCTGAAACTGCTTGTCCAAAGAGGTGGCAAATGCTCCATCCCTGGCAGTGTTCAAGGCCAGGTTGGACAGAGCCTTGGGTGACATGGTATAGTGTGAGGCATCCATGCCCATGGCAGGGGGTCAGAACTAGATGATCTTAAGATCCTTTCCAACCCAAACCATTCTACGATTCTATGAAGTGGTGAGAAAAACTCTTAGGCAACCTCAACAAGGCAGTATCAAACTTGCTTATGAAGTGGCAACATCAACCACTAAAAACAAAGTGCCAGGAATTCATGCAAGGCTCAAGAATATTGGAATACTTTTCCATAAGCTGCAGGGTCAGAAAGAGCAAGGGCATTGTCCATTGTTGCTCTGCTGGCACATGGGGCTTGGGAGGTACAGATACCCAACCTATAGCCTTAACATACAAAGCGATAACCAGGTATCAAAACCTACCAAGTGATGTAATGCCATTATCCATGCAGATATTTAGAAAGGAAAGAACAAACCAGGTTTGGGGAAAAAAACCTGCAATAGAAAGTGACACTTTCAATAAGAAAGCAGCAAAGTATGTGAAAAACCTTAATCCATTTGCCTGTTTGAAATATTACTCACTAGATGGTTCATTTCAAAGCACAGGCTTTGTAGTTTATCCTCCTCAAATGACTCCCAGATAAAATTAGTCAAGTGATTTGCAGGATATATTGATTAAAGAGGATTTAGCTAGGGCAACATAAAAAACATCCAGCTTTATCTTTCAGTGAAAAGGAAAGAGAAGAAAGAAAGCCCGCAAGCTATTATCACTGTATATAAATTAAGCTTTATTAATGAATGAATTAATTAACTACTTGGGAAATGCCAGATAAGAGTTAAAATAACGCATGTTCCCTCTTAAAAAAATGAAAAAGCAGATGTGAGAAGAAAAAGCAACACAAATAAAGCAAGCCTCCATTGTTTGGGTGGGTTTGGTTTTTTCTAAGTGGCTGAAACAGGCTGAGTTTTCCTTGGAACATTCCTGGAAAACCCTGAGACCAGATGCTCAGTTTTCTCCTCCAATCCGCAACTTCTTCAGCCTTTACATATCAAACATCCTCAGTTTCCTTCTGTTAAATCCCAGGCAACAAGAACACATGAACTTCCCAAACTTTTTCCACTGAGCACTGGTTTCTTTGGGATTAACTTTCAAGTGCTCAAAAGACAAAACCTCCTGACCGTGCTATGCACAGACTAAAAAATTAGGGATTCTTCTGATTGAGTGAAATAGAAATGACACCCTCAGCTATCCCAGCTACATGGGGGCTCTTACAGCTTTGCATGAGGCCTTCAGAGCAGTGTCCTGGCAGTAACACAACAGATGGTCTATTTTACCTGTAGCCTAACATGTCTTTTATGTTACAGATTTGTGAGAACATGTGTATGCTTTTACCTATCGTAAAAATCAAAACCATCAGTGTGAGCATATTGGGTATTATGGTTCCCTATAAACCTGCATGTGCATATAACTGTACAGTCCTTTATGGAATTTTCCATAATGGTGCATGGAAAGAAGAAGAATAACTTACTGGATACAAGCTAATACAATATTCCTTACACTGACAAATACTTGTACTTCCTCAAGCACTGCCACTGATAGCAAGGCGTTCATCAAAACACACGACAGTTCACAGTCTGCACCCAGTAGAATTTAAAAGTATAATTTTGTGTGAAATGACTGTTACGTGAGTTTCCTCCAAAAGTCCTTGAGCACTATGTTTGCTCCACAAACCCCCTCATGTTGGACACCTTTGCCTCAGAGTGCTGAGTGCACCCAGCTCTTGATGATGCTGCAGAAGGGGAAGCAAAAGGAACGTATGCTCTAGTGAAGTGGATGGGAGGTCTGAATACATTTACTTACTGGGTAACAACTCCTCGGAAGTGGGTTTGCTGCATCTTAATATGCTCAGCAAGACACACGTTCCCAATGGCAGAATACACTGCATTAAGGAGAAAAGGTAGGAAAAGAAGTCTGCTTAACACACTGCTTGCCTAGAAAGCTGCTTTGGTTAATTTGAGTTAAATCTGATGAGTAGGTAGAAAAAAGAAGAGAAAGAGGGGTTCAGCCTGGCTGATAACAGAGCAGTGGTGTCAGCAGTCCGCTACATCTGCTATCAGCAGGAGCACTCATCTGCAGTGCAATATCCTGCCTGCACTTGAGCAGATTTGAACTCGCAGCATTTATTGCCCAGGAAGGTGCCACGACTACGCTGCGCTGCGAGGGAAGAGAGAAGGACCGTTTCCAATCTGTCCTCTTAACGTGGCTTTGTTTCCTTAAATATTCAGCCAGCCCAGACTGACTCCACAGGTCAGCAGCTAGACACTTTCCAGGGATGCAGGAAAAAAGCATTTAAATTCCCTCAGGCTGAAAAGGGAAATGAGCTTGAATCTGCAAGGCGAAGCTCATCAGCTCAGCCAGGAGCTACTGGGAAAAAGCGCTATGTCCCAGATGTGTTCTTGTTTTATGAATCATGCTTCTCTAGCAATTCACTCATTTCAAGAAGATAAAGATGCTTTAAAGGTCTTTTTTGTTTTCATTTTTGGTTTGAGGTAAAAGTATCTATTCTTGTCAGTGAGACGTGCTGACAAATTTGCTTTGAGACTCAGAGCATTTCTATTTGGTTTTTATGTGCTATTGTAGATCCAGCACCAGAAAATAAATGCAATAATGTATTCAGCCCTACGTTTCATTGAAAGTATTAACAGACAATGGCAGGGTAGAGCAGTAAAGTGGCAGATTAAAAGATCTAGAAATTCTGCTTCGTGGGCACATTTCTATGCTCTGTTTTCTTCGCAGCCCTTCTTAAAATCCCCATCATTGGCAAGAAAGTTTTTGTGAGAACAAATCAATTTCTTGATGGTTGTGTTGCACATTTCTGAGAAGGAAAAGACACCAGCTCCTTTTTACCATATCTGAGGCACAAAAAGGAAACTGGAGGCAGCAGCACAGCCACCTCAAGCCTACTTCATAGGGACTTCTGTGACCCCACTGCTTCAGCAGTACCTATGGGAGGGGGAAAACCAAACCCAGGAGCCACCTTGCAGAAGGCAACTTATAAAATCATGAGAGCTTTCCAATTTGAACAGGAGATAGACTCACTGCTTTTCATATAGTGCAAGCCTGTTGTCTTTCCTCTACTTGAATGTCATGATTCCTCAAGGAGGAACAAAATGTTACCCTTAGGTTCAATTTTACCTCAAGGTCAAATTGTTTCCCAGGGTGACTAGTTAAGGTTACAAGCTGGCTTTCAAATTCAGCTAAATACATATATGTTTTTATTTAAACTAACTCCTAACTGTTTACAAGCCAATGGCATTCCCATATTCTGGGCTGTGACTGACTCTACGGAAAGGCCCAAACTCTAACACCTGTACAGACAAAAGTTCTCCTGATATCAGTAGAAATACTCGTGCAAGTAAAGCAAGATGTATGAACCAACAGAATGTCATCCTTCAGCAAAATGCCCCAATTCCTGTTGGTTTATGTTTAAAAGAGGCATTCATTGTTTGCAAAATAAATGTTCTAGCCTTTAAAAACAACACGAAAAAGCCCCGCATGTCTACTGATTCCCACAGCAAGGGCACTGAAATGAAGATATCTGTCTGAACCTGTGAAATAGCTGTTGTGTTAATTTAGGTCAGTCAATTGCTCGTAAAATTGTAAAAGCTCGTTGCAGACTTTCTGCATATTCAGCAATTAAACTTCTACACTGCACCTGGTAGCTTCCCACCTTGCATTCATAAAACAGATCCGGTTTATAGAAGCACAGCATGTGGTGTGTAATTACTTCCGCGAAGTCACGTAAAGCAGTTGGTCTCTTTTACAGTCCAATAACTTTCAATACAAAAATCACTTTAAGGAAACAATTTAAATGAAATTAAAAAACACAATTTGAGCTTTCATGACTTGAATTTCCTTTAGTTGCTATGGTTGTTCAAAAGCAACCTGTGCTCCTTCCATTGTGGCATCTCACACTGAAAGCAGATTCCTTCACAGACCATTTCATTTAACCTCATACCCCAACAGCACTGAAGCTATAATCCTACTTTTAGTGAAGGCATCAGGAAACTTAATTTTAATAACAGCTCTGGTGAAACCAGCTTTCCACTCTGGGCAGCACAGAGGCAGAGCTCATGCCCACAAGATCTGGAATGAAGTATGCTGCTGGTCATACCAGCTACTGTTTGGGGGGTAATATTTCAAAAACAGGGCACAAAAAGCACATCCATTAGAGTATTGACATATTCTCTTCATGCTGCCAGGAATCTGAGAGTGAATAATTGTATATGTTACTATCAGTAGGCATAATTTAAGGGGATTTGGAAGGCGGCTTTGGCTGTCCCATTAGCAGTGTTGCTCTCTGAGTCAGTAAGAGTTCTTTTAGTCGCTGGAAGAGCTAGTAAAGCATGCCCTAAATGCTGGTTGTAACACTTCAACACACACCCCTAACAGTTTCTCCACGCAGCTTTCCTACTTGGGCTAGAAAACACAATAGGTCTAAGAAAACTGAAGTACACAAGTTCCCAGCTTGAGCAAGATGTCACAACAACCCCATGCAATGCTCCAGGCTTTTAAGGAAGAGCAGCTGGAAATGCTCATGGAAAAGGACCTGGGGATGCTGATTGATGGAGCTGAATATGAGCAGCTTGTGCCCAGGCAGCCAAGAAGCCAAGAGCATCCTGGCCTGTATCAGCACCAGTGTGGCAGCAGGACCAGGGTCAGGGATTGTCCCCCTATACTGGGTGCTGTGAGGCTGCACCTCGAATCCTGTGTCAGTTCTGGGCCCCTCACTGCAAGAGAGACATTGAGGTGCTGGAGCGGGGCCAGAGAAGGGCACTGGAGCTGGTGCAGGGCCTGGAGCACAAGTGTGATGAGGAACGGCTGAGGGACCGAGGGGGGGTTTAGTCTGGAGAAGAGAAGGCTCAGGGGGGTCCTTATTGATCTCTACAACTGCCTGACAGGAGGTTGTAGTGAGGTAGGGGTTGGTCTCTTCTCCCAAGTAACGAGTGATAAGACAAGCGGAAATGACCTCAAGTTGTCCCAGGGGAGGTTTAGATGGAGATTAGAAGAAAACTCTTCACCATAAGGGTTGTCAAGAACTGGAACAGGCTGCCCAGGGAAGTGGTGGAGTCACCACCTCTGGAGGTATTAAAAAAGACATGTAGATGTGGCCCTGAGGGACATGGTTTAGAGGTGGACTTGGCAGTGCTGGAGGAATGGTTGGACTCAATGATCTTAAAGGTCTTTTCCAACGTAAATGATTTTATGTTATCTTACCTAAACGTAAATCTGCTCACATAGTAATGGTTTCTAACCTTCCCTTTTAACATGTATGCCAGCATATGCTTATGCATGTTCATACACACACACACAATCTTCAAGATGCCTCATTTCCTTTTCCTTCTATCCCTCTAAGCCGCTTGACTCACCCACATAAGCACACTTCTACTGTCTCATTGCTTGTCAAATAAAGAAAATACAAAGCTGTCACTCAGTCATGAAGGTTCCTCAATGTATTGCTGCAATTCAGTCCATCATTAATATTCAAGAGATGCATCAGCTGCTCTCTATAACCAACTCTGTTGGTGTCTCATTCCCTGCTTCGTTTCTCCATTATTCCTTCTTTTGTCCTTCAAATCCTTTTGTTGTTCTCTCCAAGTTAGGAGGGATAGTTATTCACTGCACTTATGTACAAAATGCCAAGAATACATTCTGGGCTCTCTCAGCAGTCCAGTAAAACAAATTCCCTTCTTTGCCTTTGATAAATTGGAAAAACATAGCACACAAAATCTAGTCAATCATCACAGCAAACAGAGGTAGAACCAGAACAGTTAGCTTCTTACGTCAAAACTCTTATCAGAAGGAGTTTATCTTTAATCCTATGGAGAACTCTCCGGAACTGAACCAAATTTTTGTAGATCAAAACCTGAATTCATTATTTGAAAAGATCAGAAACACACCAATGACTGAAAATTACTCAGCTAAAAGCTTCAGTGGAACGTCCTGTGGATGCAAGTTATCCAGCCTAACCCCAAGCCCACACACAGGTGAACTCTGCAGAGCTCTCATGGACACAGTAGGAACAGGAAACAAAGACAGGCAACCCGAGAGACTGAGCATCAGCTTTTGCAAGCAGTAGGCAAGGGCTCATTGCAGGGCTTAAGGAGTTACCACCCACCAGCAGAACTGCTGGAATGGTGTTGAAGCTACTGGGACCATGACATCTCTTAGCACAGGACTAAAAAAGGCACAAGCTCAATTCCATTAGCTTGTGTATGCTATGGGCTAAGAGTTCATATATTGACTGGTTTGGCTGGAATAAAGTTCTTCACAGTAGCTAGTACAGGATGCATTTTAGATCTGCACTGGAAACAATGTTGGTAAACAGAGATGTTTTCCCTATTGCTGAGCACAGCGTCAAGGCCTTTTCTGCTCCTCATGCCACCCCACCAGTGAGGAAGCTAGAGGTGAACAAGAAGTTAGGAGGGGACACGTCTGGGACAGCCGACCCCAACTGATGCAAGGGATATTCCATACCATAGGACATCATGCTCCACATGTAAAGCTGGGGAAAACATAAGGAGGGAGGGAGAACATTTGGAGCGATGGCATTTGTTCTCCCAAGTCACCATTATGCATGATGCTGTCCTGGGGATGGCTGAACACCTACCTGCCCATGGGAAGTGGTGAATGAATTCTTGCTTTGCTTTGCTTGTGTGCATCAATTCCACTTAACTTATTAGACTGTCCTTATCTCAACCCACAATCTCATTTTTACTCTTTCAATTCTCTTCCCCATCCCACCAGTGGGGAAAGAGTGAGTGGCTGCGTGGGGCTTAGTTGCCTGCTGAGGTTAAACCACAGAAACAGCCAATATGGATCAGTTGATATAAGTCAAAAGCACATAGGCGCCTATTCATGAGACAAGATATGAGCAGAACTGACATGGTGAGTTAGCTCTGGGTATTATCAGCATTCACTCACTTGAAATCTATTAACAGCTATTTTTCTTCTTTACATATTATGAAGACTTCAATCCATATTATGAATTATGAGCCTAAGTCTGTTCCCAGTAATGTTAACGCAAACAAATGTGTCTCTACACTTAATATATTCTTTTCAATGTCATTAACGTATTAGTGAATATCAAGTTCTGCTGTCACTATACAGCATTTCAAGTTATTCTGCAAAATTATCTAGTATCTCAGAGAAGAAGGAAACGTGTACTAAGAGAACAGTCATCTCTCTTCTTAAGAGCCTAAGGTGGGACATCACTCTGATGTCACTCCTTTCACTACTTAATTTGCATCCATATTTTATTTCAGTCCAAGTCATGCACGTCGTGGCCCAACTGACAAAAGGAGGCAGAGTATTGTAGGGAATGTCTAAGGAGCAACATCATTTTCTGCAAAACAAAGTAAAATGAAGAAACAAAACCAAACAAAAACCTAAACCAAAGCAAAACCCTTGTTGTTCTCTAAAACCAGATTCTGGAGGGGCCTATTTGTCTTGATCAGTTTATCCCCTCCTAATTATGAAAAACTTCATTTAGAAGGCATTCAGTTTTAATCCTGGGCAGACTTGCAGTTCAAGGAAGAAAAAGTAATCCAGACAACCCAGTGTCATAGATCAAGGGAAGTAATCCTGTCACAGTAAGAAAAACCACAAAAGCATCCAGAGGTTTGATGAGCATGAGAAATCAATCGTGCATCAAGTGGATTGATGCGGTTTATTTTAAGTCCTTCTCTTCTGATTTATTGCCATCATTGCAACCAATTTGCATAGATAATAGAACAAGACACCCTCTTCAAGTCTTAATCAGGAATTAAAAAGTAATATACTGTTACATCTCTTTCTGCTCATCAGAAAAGCGCACGCATCAATGTTTAATGTCAGTTTTATTATAGGGATGGTGCTGGATTGGAAAGAAGCACTTTAAACTGCTTCATGACATCACCACCAATTTGGTACTGTAATAGCTGCAAATCAAGACCCAGCCAACAAATCCTTCAAGCTAAACCAGGTTGTAAACATGGCTGTTACAAGAACAGGGGTGAGCTGTATTTCTGAGAGCAGCACAATTTTCTTTTCAGCATGGCAAATACAGCTACAACTGCAATATTCTTTAGACGCATTCCCAAACTTGGCCAATTTTTTGTTAGAAGTGAGATGATTTTTCATACTTTCAGTGTGTACTGAAGATGAGTGGGCAGTTGCTGCTCAGTAAAATGATTTCTTTGACAGGTACTTAGATCATTTGCAAAACCATCATAAATATGCACAATTGTTTAAAAACAGTGGAGAAACAATGAAAGGCTTGCCTCAAAGAGCCAGGGAACAATATGTTACAAGAGCAATAGTTCAGACACAAAGCATATGTGTAAGAGGAAAGAGGGGAACTCAAAGAGATCAGCACTGAACTGCTACCTCTCACAGCAGTAGGTTCTGCACAAAAACCTCCAAAAGAGAAGCTCAAATTGCCCATTGACTTCAAGAAGCGTGTTGGGAGGATGTGCTCACAAAGAACCTGGGAAAGGGAAGCAGGAGAAATTATTCACTGTTTTTCATGGATAACAAAAATGGGCATCAAAGTAAAACACCAGGCAGGATTGGCTGTTAACCATTCCTACAGGACAGCAGGCTGGATCAGGCTCTGAATCAAACTGATATGGTTCTAAGAAATACAGTACCATACACCTCAAAAATAGTCATTTCCCTTGAGGATAAGACATAATCCATCCAATACTCTGTGCATGAGATCCTGGGGTCAAAGACTGCTGGACCCCAATTTACACAGGGGCTGCAGAGGTAACTCTGTGCTCCCCCTTTCCCAGATGAGCAGCTTTGTCCTCCATGATTCCTGCTTGCAAGAACTGTTTTCATCCACTCTCCTCCCTGCTTGGTTGATTCTATCACTCCTTTGCTCTGGGCACAGCAGCACCCAGGCTTGGCCCTATAATAAAGCAGCTTGCTTACTTGCATGGACAAAGCAAAACACAGCATTTGATATGACTGTTTGCACATAAAGGAATGTAGAGCTGAGCTCCCAGGGCCAAATGCTGAAGCCTCAGAAGTTTTCCCTAAAGCTTCTCATTACTGTAAGTTGTTTGGTTGGACTTTTTTTTTAAGGTTTCTGGAATGAGCTGTGGCTCTTTGGCTAACAGACCCAGCCCTTGGACCTCATCAGGCTTTCAGAGGATAAAGCATGGTGACAGCCATGATCACAGCAGACTCATAGACTTGCAGCGGTGACCCAGGCTCAGCTGCTCGCAGGGTAACCTGAGCATAAAGCTATGTAATGGTGGCATCAGGCTGTCCTGCAGCTGAACAGCCAACCTTGTAATCACTCCTAGCAAAACCTGTGAAGACAGGCTGAGAGCTGGTTCAGCCTGGAGAAGGCTCCTTAAGCGGAGACCTTAGAGCAGCTCCAGTGCCTAAAGGGGCTCCAGGAAACCTGGAGAGGGGCTTTGGACATGGGCCTGTAGGGACAGGACAAGGGGAATGGCTTTAACCTGCCAGAGGGGAGATTGAGATGAGCTCTGAGGCAGAAGCTCTTCCCTGTGAGGGTGCTGAGGCGCTGGCACAGGGTGCCCAGAGAAGCTGTGGCTGCCCCATCGCTGGCAGTGTTCAAGGCCAGGTTGGACACGGGGGCTTGGAGCAACCTGCTCTAGTGGAAGGTGTCCCTGCCTGTGGCAGGGGGTTGGAGCTGGTTGCGCTTTAAAGTCCCTTCCAATGCAAACCAGCCTGGGATTCTACTGAAGTCAGGAGGATTGCTCACATGGTTAACTGACGCAAGCCATGACTTTCAAGACTGAGTATTTTACTTGCTAAATAAGGAAGACATCATGTGGCCTCTGTCATTGAGCAGCTTTACAGGTGTTGCTTCTTTTACCTCTGTTAAAATAATAAAGAATTAAAGTTTGCTAAGAAGCTTCTCGCTCCAAAAGAGCCTATATATAGATGAAAGATGAGATCTGCTAGATGTCTCTGTGTTAAAAATAACTGCAATATTAAAACTTAATATTCTCCTACAAAAACTGTCATTATTAACAGTTCTAGAGCCAAGTTAAAAATTATGCCCAATCTGCACAGAACAACATTTGGAAACTCATTTAAAAAATGAATGAGACAAAGATTAGCTACTATAAAATACTGTATCACTTGTATGAAGCGGAAATTATCTGCCCAGAAAAAAATAGTCGCTTGCCATTACTGATATATGGCTAACACACTGGAGCTGAAACAGGAGCGCGGCATGGATTTTTGAAAGCAAATCACTTCCCAAGACAATTATCTTTTCACTGGAGAAATAGAGGATGCAGGTTTTGCTTGGTATGGTTATTGAGAGAGGCTGCTAAAACAGAACCCTCGAAACATTCAAAGGAGGTGATCCTGCCCCTCTATTCTGCTCTTGTGAGACCTCACTTGCAGCACTGTGTGCAGTTCTGGTGTCTTCAACATAAGGAGGACATGGAGCTGTTGGAGCAAGCCCAGAGGAGGCCACGAGGATGAGCAGGGGCTGGAGCACCTCCTGTATGAAGACAGGCTGAGAACATTGGGGCTGTTCAGCCTGGAGAAGAGAAGCTGTGTGGAGACCTAAGAGCAGCTTCCAGTGTCTGAAGGGGGCTACAAGGATGCTGCAGAGGGACTCTTCATCAGGGACTATAGCGATAGGACAAGATGTGATGGGTTTAAACTTAAACAGGGGAAGTTCAGGTTAGATATAAAGAAGAAGTTTTTCCCTGTGAGAGTGGTGAGGCACAGGTTGTCCAAAGAAGTGCTGAATGCTCCATTTCTGGTAGTGTTCAAGGCCAGGTTGGACAGAGCCTTTAGAAGCAGCTGAGCTAGCAGCCCAGACGCCCAGTTCTACTTCATACTACTCCTAACGTCTCCCTGCAGGGAATTTCCTTCAAAATCTTAATAGAAAATCCCCTCTTGAAACTAATTTGACAGAGTGGAATCTAAATTGCACTCTGCTTCAAATAAAATACCTTTGGAACAACATACTCTGGGTGTAGAAGGAGAAGAACTAATAAATGAGACAAGATAAAAAGTGCAGTAGAACATGCTAGTACTTAGTAAAGATAATTGCGTACATTCACCATAAAATGAGGACTTGAGAAATACTGTAAGTCACAAAATATTTGGATTTGAAGCATCAAAAATGTATTGCAACTGAGGATATACCAGCTGAAAAAATGGTGTCCCCTATTTCCTTCCCTGTAAGTTATCATGTAATCCATGTTGTTACCAAAATTACTTCCTTTTCAGGCTGTTTCTACAATACCACTACTCATTCTTTCACCGGCATCACAGAACAAACATCAGACTGAAAATAGAACCCAGTGATGAAAAGATGTCCAGGTTTTAATTAGTGTAAATGGCATAAAGTCCACAAAATGAAGGGAAAGTAAACAGCTTGACATCATTTTCTGAAGTGGACCAGGATGGGTATGGGAAGCAAGGCAAACATCACCTTCCATTTACCTTTTTATCCTAGAGTGAATAAAACTGCTTCAAAAAAGAGAGTTATATTTATGTGTTGCCTTAATAGTTTTGCCGCCTCTTCAAGCTCAAAAGCAAAGATAGTTGAGTAGGTTGAGGGTTTTATTGTTTGGGGGGTTTTAAGATCTTTTATACACCCAGCTAACACACAGGAGGTGTTGGTCTGGTTTGTGTTGTCCCTGTTAACACAAAATAGAAGGTTTTTCTTGTCAATGAAAAACAGAATTTAGCTTTTGGAATATCTACCACATCTCTTCCTTGCTCAATAATAATATGATCTTGAGATGCTCTGGGGTTTACTTTATTATGCCAGGGATATCTAAATTGTATCTCTTCAGTTACATGCTAGATAAAAATTGCCCAGTACAGTTTTCTTTGCCTGTCTTCATGGGGCTTATACGTTAAGATGTCTTTATCTTCAGGATAGCATAGTTGGCAACAAATTATTTGCCCTGTGAGACCATGTTATTACTTCATTATTGAATTCTGACTCTATAGTGAAGGCTACCATACAGCTTCTCCAACAGTCTACTAAAGAAACCAGAGGAAAGTACTTCCAAGAGAATAAAGAGCTCATATTTAGAATAAATCTAAGGATAATAATTTATTTCTATTTATACTTATGGCATCAGCTACAGCCCTTCATCCTCATTCAATTACACAAGCCAAACTCTGCACTACCAGTATGGTCAGAAGAGATTTAAGGAATAGAACATTTCCAGCACCCCACTTGGTTGTACCTTCCCACTACCACTAGCACATGAGTGCTTTAATTTTGCAGGTCCTAGATTTGTTTGTCTAACAGGCTCTACCTTTCCTAAGCTGATTTTGAGGGAAGAGAAAGAAATAAAACACACAAAACCACCTCACCATACTTCATTTCAACAGAAAACCAGACTAAGCACATGCCAAAGTAACTGACTGCCTCTCCTTGCAAACATCTGATTCCTGAGGATCTGAGGATCATTGCTGTCCATGAGGAATACTTGCATGTAAACCTCTTGTTGCAATACTTACAAAGTACTGCTGAGTAACACTGCCAGACCATCATGGTCCTTTTAAATTAGCAAGGCATCTAAGACCCTGAGGTAGTCCAGATAAGCTTCCAATAAACTTCCACTTTCAACTATGGGAGTGTTGGGTATTGTTTTGTTTTCTTTTTAAACCAACAGCATTAGAAAGAATAACCCAGCATCACCTATCAAACAGTTAAAGAGGACCATTAGTGGTATCAACCTCAAATCTACTGAAACAGGTTTTACCTTAGTGAAAGAGTACAAAAGAATAGGCTATTTATGGGCTCAGGACCTTCAGATCTGGCCTCTGGCAAGTCAGGGAGGTGACAAACTCTTGTCAAGGTGAACTGAACAGGAACTGCAAGAGACCCACCAGCCACTGGCTGCCACAGGAAGCAGAGCCAAGGGCACACCAGACTTGACCCACATCCACATGCCACCACTACTGACTTTGGGCAATATTAGGAAAGGAAAAATGGGTAAGGGAGGAAAATGCTTTGAAATGATCTCTCAGGCCAGGACTGGACTTGCTTCTTCTTCAGCATCTCCTCCCTGCCAAGAGGCAGCACATGCTGCTCACCTGACCCAGCTGCAGAGCAGACGCCGATGTGGGACAAGGATTACACTCCTAAGCACCACAAAAACCCTGCATTAAGCCAACCCAGAAAACAAAATGCTGAACACAACCACTCAGTTAACCTTTGGTTATGACAGAGAAATAAAACCAGTGAAACTCAAAAGAAAATACACCCAACTTCAGTGATACAGCCCATTCTCACTGTGCAGAAAGCCAGACCTGCTGACCAGGTTACTGGACTGGACTCAGCAGATGCTTCTCGGTTTTTGGGCAACTCACACAGTTCATCTTCCTTTAGGAGGCCAGAGACTGCCCAGCCTGCTCACAGCTCTCAAGCCCTGCTGTGTTTGGATCCCAGAAGGAGCTATTGCCTTCAATATGCTGTGGCTCCCAGGCTCCTGGTCTTTTTGGGCACCAATCCAGATGAGCTTGCATGCAGACAGACACTCCATGGCTGGCTAAAATCTGCTATAGGGTATTGCAGTCTGGCCAGAAGCATTTATTAAAGAAAACTGCTGTAACAGCAAATACACATGTATCTAAAATCTGTTCCAATTTTCTCCTTTTGTTTGCTGGGCACGTCAGCGTGTTAATGCTTTACTACCCACAGGGGGATATCCAGCAACTCAGCAGCACAACTGCAAGGAATATTTCATTCCAAGTTAGAGATTTCCAGGAAGTTAAAGAAATTCCTATTGATTTCCTTGCTGTAAGAATTTGCGATTGCAGACAAAAGGCAAATTTCACATAGAAACAAAAATATTGCGAAATAAAAACTCACCAACTCCACAATTTAAGTCTCTTGATATAGCCAATGTCTGCTACTCAGAGAACAGTCTAAGGACAAGACAAATATACAGTGACACTTCTGAGCTGTTCTCCCAGCATCCAAGCAATATGAGTCTCATAGAATCACAGAATCCCAGACTGGTTTGCATTGGAAGAGACCTTAAAGCTAATCCAGTTCCAACCCCTGCCACGGGCAGGGACACCTTCCACTAGACCACATTGCTCCAAGCCCCTGTGTCCAACCTGGCCTTGAACACTGCCAGGGATGGGGCAGCCACAGCTTCTCTGGGCACCCTGTGCCAGCGCCTCAGCACCCTCACAGGGGAGAGCTTCTGCCTCAGAGCTCATCTCAATCTCCCCTCTGGCAGGTTAAAGCCATTTAAAGCCATTAAAGCTCATCTCTTCTTAAAAACAACTCTGAAGACAGGTTTTTTCCTCCACCATTCCCACAGTTTCAAGCATATGTAGCATTAAATAGCTGGATTTGTGTTAAAATAAAGGCAGATCTGCCTAACAAGTATCCTGCTTTTGTTTTAGATCACTGTCTTGGTGCTTACCTCCAGCCAAGTGATACGAACATCGAGTTGAAGACAAGACTTCAAATGAAATGAAGTCTGCACTGTCAGCCTACCATTCAAGGAGGTGCACATGCCTTCTATTTCCTTCCCAGTGTGTACACTGTTCTATAAGATTCTGGAGAAGAATACCTTAGAATTCCCAACCAAGTATTACTAGTGGTCGGAAGGGAGCAGGCAGCTTCCTCAGGTATGGAAGGTTGACAGCAAGAGCCTGGCATTCAGCTGGAGTAGCAAGAACATCTTGAGAGGGATATTTCAATGCACAGAGAAATTATTTTGTGCAATTTGCGACAAGAAGTTGTCGACAAATAGCAGCAATTTCCAAAATCACTGGCAGCAGATGCCATGTTTATAACATTTCCCCACAAATGAGCATCTGGAATACAAAAGGAAAAACAACAGAAAGGCTTCTGGGGAAGGGAACTCTTAAAATACATCTTTATAGTCCAAGGCTTTTGTGATCGTGTGTTGGATTAAGAGTTAGACTTTAATCTAGACATCTGGGGCTGGATTTATCCTATTGGTAGACAAACTGGAAACAACTGTTCTCCATCCCAAAATCAGAATGGACAAGCTCTTTCCATTGTTTTGCATAACAATACTGTGGAAATGAGCTTAAAGTGACATTCTCACTCAAGCTTTTGTTACAGAAGAATACTAATCATTCCCATCCTGAATCCCAATCACTCACTGCTTCTTAACTTCATTAACGACTCAAGATCCAGCACAGACGCAAAAATGCTATAGAATGAACAGACAGGCAGCAGAAATAAATACATCAAACCCATTTTGATGCCTCTGCTCTCTTTCAAATAAAAGCTCGGTGGCAATGAGCCATCCCAAGACTACAAGGGGGCACGTGGAGAGGCGGTAGCACTGGATTGAGACTCATAACCCTATACTCAATTCCAAGTGCCAGCAAGACTCCTTGGAATGACTTTAGGCAAGTCCATCCCACCTAGCTCTTGATCCAGCATGAAACTAAAAGATAACATGCCTGAAGCCTCTATGAGATAGCAAAAGGGTGGATTTGTGTATGTGAGACACTAAGACACCATGAAAAGGACTACAGGATTCTCAAATAGACACCTCTCTGTGGCTAAAGGGGAAAAACAACATCCTAAAGCTCTAATTGGCAAGTCTAACAAAGCTGAGACTGATTTGTCCTGCTTGCTTTAAAGCCCCTGAGTACACTCTTCCGATTCATAGTTAAGGCTATGCTGGCACTCTCCCGTTATTTAAAGCAATCCCAGTTGTCCCATACGGACGATTTCAGGTATCTCATCTTTACACAGCGGAGCCAGTCTATTTTTAAACCCAGCTATCTGCAGGCAGGATATTGGTATAAAACTGATTAAATGTAATTTCCTCTACAGAAACGCAAAGGATGGATCTGGCCAAGAAACAAGTCTGTACAATGAACACATGGGCGTAACAGTAGAATACAGAATACACCACAAAGTGGCCATTTAAGAGCAGATATTAAACATGACCTTCACAATATGCAGCAAAAGTAGTGTACATAACAAACACGGGTTTATATGGAGAATATTTATCCATCAAGTTCAACTGAGCTTCTATAAATAATGCAGAAACAAAACACTAATTGGCCTGTGCAGAAAGATTTTGCATTTCACAACTCGCTGCTCCTCCTATATATTATCTAGGGTTTTACCCTGACTAATCCAAGAATGCAGAAAGCTGTCCAAGGAGTCAGTGTAAGGCTTCCGAAGAACCAGCTTTTTCTTTTTTATCCTAGTTTCCTAAGAAAAAGAGATTAGACACTACGAACTGCAGAGCTCTCCACCCCTTTATTCTACTATGAAGTTCTTCGCATATTTCAAGCAGGTCTTAAGATGAGAACATGCTTCAAAAATACTATGTTTGGGAAAGTTTGATTTAAACCAAAACCCAGACAAAGAAAAGAAAATGATGGAAATGCAGTTATAAACTACTACTTATCCATTTTAAGAGGAGACACCAGCAGCCACCATTTGCACTGACTTGCCAACCTGCATGCAGGAGATTCTGAGCTTTCTCTGCCAAAAAAGGGAAAGATTCAAGGGTGAAGGAAAGCATGAGTGAGCTGAGCACAGGAATCGAAACCTGTCAGAAACTCCTCTGCTACTTCAGTGCCCTACAGAACAACTGTCGTTTCAAGTACTGAGAAATGATCATCGAAACTTCAGGTTCTGGCCATGTTTAAAGGCTTTTGGTTTTTTTCCCGTGTGAATAGAATGCCCTGTCGCACGTGCAGAGACACCTTCCACTAGAGCAGGTTGCTCCAAGCCCCTGTGTCCAACCTGGCCTTGAACACTGCCAGCGATGGGGCAGCCACAGCTTCTCTGGGAAAAGTCTGTGCCAGCGCCTCAGCACCCTCACAGGGAAGAGCTTCTGCCTAAGAGCCCATCTCGATCTCCCTTCTGGCAGGTTAAAGCCATTCCCCTTGGCCTGTCCCTACAGGCCCTTGTCCAAAGCCCCTTTCCAGATTTCCTGGAGCCCCTTTAAGCACTGGAGCTGCTCTAAGGTCTCTGCTTAAGGAGCCTTCTCTTCTCCAGGCTGCCCCAGCCCAGCTCTCTCAGCCTGGCTCCAGAGCAGAGCTGCTCCAGCCCTCGCAGCAGCTCCGGGGCCTCCTCTGGCCTCGCTCCAGCAGCTCCACGTCCCTCTTGTGCTGTTGCCCCAGAGCTGGATCAGGAATGCAGGGGGGGTCTCCCCAGAGTGCAGCAGAGGAGGAGAATCCCCTCCCTTGACCTGCTGCTCAAGCTCTGGGGGTGCAGCCCAGCACACAGTCAGTCATGTTGAGTTTAGTAACTAACTAAAACATATTCCCAAAGGCTGGAAGAATCATTTATACTGTTAGAAAAAGGTCTTCTCCACCAAGAGAAAAAACTCACAGATTCTTTTCTTCAGAGGATGGACACAATCGAATTGCTGTGCATCAGTGAGTTACCACCTGCAGCAGTACCCGCCTAGGCATGCACTCTGTCCTCACCACAAACGTGAAGTCAAACACTCTTGCTGCAAGAGGCATGCTAACACGCTTGTATAAATCTTCATAAATGCTTCAGAGATGGTATTTAACCTTGTGTCCACCCCAGGCTGAGAACAGGCATCCAGCCAGTTACTGTGACTCAGGGGACACACAGTCACCCTATGCCCTGCAGTTTCTCTACCCAAGGTCACACTGGACAAACAGGGCATGTCTGCTTTTGCACTATTACTCTTGTCTTCATTCTTTAAGCAAGGAATCTACCAACACTCACTGAGCATGTTAAATGGACAAACATGTAAAATTCCTAAGAGTTGTACCCAAGCTGCTTACTTGGTTCAGGGCACTTCCATGACTCTGGTGAAAGGTTTTTCTTCAGGAGTTGATCATCAGCCTAGCAACTACTTACATATTAAAACCCATCCACTTTTTGAAGTCTCCCCAAACAGGAGACTTGTCTGCTTTACTACCTGCTTGGGTAGAGGACAGGCAGCACAGACTGGCAGCATTAAACTGCCTGCTGCAATAACCAGATGTCCATGTAGAAAGTGGTCTGCTACCTTCAGCAGCTGACTCCTTGGCTAGTTCCACTGATATTAGCTTAGATGACAGCTCTGAAGTTGCCTCTGGGTCTATCACATGGTTATCCAGCTGATGAGCTATCCAGGCTGTCCTAACCTTTGAGAGATAACTTCTATTCAATTTTCCTGTCTTCCAGGGGAAATGATGCATTCTCCTTCAGTTACTGCACAAATTATTGCACAAGTCCTTCAATAAAAGTCTCCCAATGGATTCTTTATGGATAAAATGAAATGTTTCTGCTTGCTCAGTCTGGTTTCTTCTTGGATATCACTGAATATTTTTAGGTAATGTTTTTGGAAGAGGTTCTCTCTGACTGGACCAATAATATCTTCTAGATATCAAGACAAATGTTATCTTTAAAGCAACAAAAAGCAAGCAACATAAACCAGCAAGAAATCCACCCAAAATCTCTACTACAGGTGTCTGAAAAAGCTGGCGTTTGTGAGAGACCAGTGGAAAAGCTTTAGGAGCCTGAATGAAGTTATTTTGCTGATTCCTTTTGGCAGCTTGAGGAGACTGGTTCCCAAAATTCAGTTGAGAAGAATTCTTATCAAAGCACTGCTTCTTTTTAAGCCTGTGTTCCACAGGGAGGAAGAATCATGGAGAAAAGCCCCAGAGGGAGTCCAGGGTAAAGTTTATGTTTACAAACATGATCCCGCCTCAGGGTTTTGTCACTTGTGAGTCCCTACAGTGTGTGAGTTTTGGACAGCATTCACAGATCTGCAAATCTTCAGAAATATTATAAATGCTGAAGCAGACCCAACTGTTCTGGTAATTAAAGCTGAATTTTTGCATAATATAGGTCATAAACAAAGAAATAATTCTCAACAGGGAGTATTTGTGGTGAAGAGTGCTCTTCTCCTGAGCACCATCCCTACAGCCTTCAGGTTTGTGCCCTGTGAGGCAGATTCAGCTCATGGGCCTGATCTCCTTTCCCATTGCTCCAAAGAAAGCCTTGCTTAAAACCTGGATCTTCTACAGCATCTTCTTCAGAAAGAGAAATCTCATTGTAAAAAATAGCTAATGAAGAATACAGTCACTCCTAATGAAGGTCTTCCCAAATCGATAAAGATGTTCATCTTATTTCTTGCATAAATTGGTCTAGACAGTGACATGAATTTCACTGTCTCCCAACCCTGCTTGTTCAGTGACACTCTATTTCCCTTGTGAGAATCCACTTGCCTTCCCACAGCTTCTCTGGACTAAGAGAAGTGATGAGATGCAGCCTGTCCTCTCTCATCCTAGATTCACATCTGTAACACACACATGGACCTACCATAAGTCACTACTGACACAGTGACTTATGACTTAGCAGACAGGAGTATCTCTGAATAGACAGGTGGCATCTAATACAGTACATTATTAACAGGAATTTAATGACCAGAAGAAGTAATTATATGCCACAAGCTTGTTTCAGTCAGGCTAAATAATAGCAAACCAAGAAAAATCATTCTGCTACTAATGCAAAGAGGCAATGCTATTTACAACAATTTGTTAAGATTTTACCCTAGGCAAAGAAGAATTAAACTTCACAGTAAAAAAAAAAAACAACACAAAGGGCAGCAGGCAGGCTGGGTGAAGGGGAAGCAGAAAGCAGATGGAGAAAGGGAGACCACATGTCCCTGACGAACAGCAGCATAGAATCATAGAACAGTTAGGGTTGGAAAGGACTTTAAGATCATCTAGTTCCAACCCCCTGATACGAGCAGGGAGGCCTTACTCTAGACCATATAGCATATATTGGGGAAGAGAGGTCAAGTAACAAGACAAGCTGATGTCTTCTAAAAATACATCCAAACTTCTCATCTTCAGAGCTTGCTTTCAGGATGTTTATAGTGAGTTCCTCTTCAGAATCATCAGATAAATCAACATCTGGAGCATATATTTTATATCCCTGAAGTGCTAGGCAAACATGAACTAATTCCAACTATACCCAAGAACCAGGCAAACATGATTACCCCCAAATAAAAACATACAACTACAACACAGAAGGGTTAGCAATTTCATCAGGGCATCCTGCCAAGACATCTTCACTGCTGGAAGGTCCTGGCTCTGGATTCAATGTTTAGCCTGATTGATCATCAATTTTCAGACTGTTGTGTGCATGAGTTACTTTTTCAGAGGATAAAACACCCCATCTACTCTGAATAATACAAGTAACAGCAACAGAAGCATGAGCTGCACCCTCCACAATACAGTATTTTATGCTTCTCCACAGCACATCTCTATGGCCCAACTTCTGCTCAGCTTGAAAACCACTGAACTGGACCGCTACCACAGTGATTTACTTTATCCAGCCTAACCAGCAGAAAATACTACAAGGAGCACTGCTCATTAAAAAAGATTGACATAATTGCTTAGGGACAGATAAAAATTAGGCGTCTGAATGCATTATGTTAACTCTTTTGCATGTATTCTCAGTATTTCAGTACTTCTGCTCCTGTTTTCAATACAGATAAAGTTGCAGCATTGCAAAGATGAGGTTAAAATATTCCCACAATGAGACAAAAAGCATGATCAATTAAAAAAATTAAGTTAGATCTGTGACTGCTTTTAAAGAACAGGCTATTTCACCATTTGTGATTTGATGAAACGCTACATAGAAATACTGGTTTTGTTCATTGCATTAATAGTATCCAACTTTGCTATCTGAGTGGTAAATCTGGTACACTTTTCAGTATAAAAGTGCAAAACATCAGGTATTTCAAAGATTTAATGCCACCTATGAAAAATAATCATAGTCTCAGCTTCATCCTATATACTGCTTCCTTTTACCATCTACTTTTGCTCCTCTTGGCCGCCCAGTGCAGTATTTACTCTATCAGAGTATCAGTCACATAAACAGTGATGTACTGTCCATTCCACATATAATGCTGCCCAGTTGGGCACTCCTGGCACTCTCCAAAGTGCCAATAACTTCAGGGTCTTTCTAATGCATTTGGAAACAGGATATGACAAAGAAACAGGTGAAAGACAAGGAAAAATGTAGATCAGCTGTTGTCAAGAAAAGATATTGTTTTCCACTCCTGCACTGCTATTTTTTGCACTGCTGAAGCACGAAATGCTCTCGGAAAGGTTACCTATGAAGTATGCAAAGACTCTGTGTCATATCGGATGGCTCAGGCTGTTGGATGATTTACTGTGATTGTGCTAATTATCTCTTAATTATCTCTTACCCATTATTGCAGTCGCATGTTCAAAGTCCTAAGCAATAGGAACTTGCATTCACAGCCCAACTGCAAGAAAGCAATTCAAAAATCAAACCAAAAACCAAGGTAAAATCACATGGTCTAATTTGCCCCTATTTCAATGTGTCCACCTGTCCATCACTTGGCAGGATAGTGCATCTCAGAAAAGCTCAAGAGAATAGGACCTTCCCCAGTGTATACTGGGGGTTAGTAACTCAGTATTTCAAGGGCAGGACTTGGAGAATGCTTTACCCATCAGCTTCAGTCATCTTATAGCAAGAAGTACTTTGGAAGATCATAAGTGGATCAAGGCTGCTCAGTGGAGTCCCATGGCTGGGCAGGATAGTGGCAGAAGACTGACATGCTACTGTGTTGTGGGGACAAACACCAGTGGCCCAAGCTGGGCTGAAATGGGGTTCTGAGCCAAGGGTGTGGGGAGATGAAGATTTCTTCTCATAGAATCAAGGAATGGTTTGTATGGGAAGGGACCTTAAAGCTCACCTAGTTCTAACCCCCTGCCATGGGCAGGGATGCCTTCCGCTAGAGCAGGTTGCTCCAAGCCCCTGTGTCCAACCTGGCCTTGAACACTGCCAGGGATGGGGCAGCCACAGCTTCTCTGGGAAAAGTCTGTGCCAGCGCCTCAGCACCCTCACAGGGAAGAGCTTCTGCCTCAGAGCTCATCTCAATCTCCCTTCTGGCAGGTTAAAGCCATTCCCCTTGTCCTGTCCCTACAGACCTTTGTCCAAAGTCCGTCTCTGGGTTTCCTGTAGCCCCTTTAGGCACTGGAGCTGCTCTAAGGTCTCCCCTTTCAGAGCCTTCTCTTCTCCACGCTGAACCAGCCCAGCTCTCTCAGCCTGTCTTTTAAACCAACCATGCAAGGCACAGAAAGGGGGGGTGGGGGGGGGGGAGAAGGAAGGCATCCAAAGGCAGCATCTTTCAAAATCAGCCTCCCCATCAAAGCTCTGCTTTTTTGAGAAATATTCCTTGGGATTATTTTTTCCTTGCCCAGGGTTAGAAAGGGAGCCTGTGCCATCATCTCGAGGACAGATTGGGAATGCAAACCTGCCATATTCTTCTCTTCCCTTTCAGAATCAGATGATCAGCTGTGTCTTTAGTCCTGCCAAATTTTGCCAAATATAGCACAAAAATTACACAGAGCCATAGTAACTGCACTCCCACTATTGTTCTGATTTAAAGAGGAGTTTGATTACATTAGGTAAATATTTGTCCTTACGTAATAGCTCGCTCCAACCTTCTAAAAAGCTGTCTCCTAGAATTTCTCTGAAGAGGGTGCTTTCATATGTCACTGCTCTGCCCCCAAATCAAGTGTACTTTATAGTACTGCGAGTATTAAACTGTGAGTAACGTTATTACAAGCAATAATAGTTATCCAGACAATTATGTAGTTGCAATTGCAGCTTTTCTATGAAATCCAGAAGCTTTAAGCAAGTTCGGAGGCAATAAGAAGTGTAACACCAGCTCTGATGAGCTAAATAGCAGTTATTTATTCACAGGTTGTTAAATTCTTATGGCCTTGAGACTTCCAGGAAGAAAGCAACAAAGAATTGACTCCACATCTAAATACTGGCTCATTCTTCGTGTTGATATAATTATGAAGTTTCAGTCATTGCAAAGCTGTTCACACTGCTTTATCAGCTACATGCATTGCAAAATATATGCTAACTGCAGTTTTTCAATTATAAACCTAGCTGATGAAGTCACTGTTCTATTTCCAGCTCAGCTTTGGCACTGTGCGGGTGCTCACTGCTTAGTAAATACAAAATCATTTCTTTCTTTTAGGAGAAAAAGAACATACTGAATAATAGAAGCCAGAGGCCTTCAATACGCTTTCTTCCAAGTCATTTTGAATAAGGTAATGAAGTAAAAGAATAACAAAGAGCAAATAGAGGCTTGTGCAATGACTCAACACACCAGGAGTCATGAAGAAAATTCTGAATTCTTGAGTACATGTTCCATTCTAATACACAGAAGCATACACATAGAACGGCTTTCACCTTTTAAGATAAGTGTTACCAACAGCATTAATCAACATTCTTATCATTTAAGTAATTACATTCCTCCTATGCACCTATATGCAAAGCAAAGGAATTAAAGATCTTAACTTTAGGCTTGGAAAAGAAAGGACAAAGTAAGCAAGCTCATGTGCCCTGTGTCTTTTGTTGACAGCTCCAGTTACAGCCTTAACTTCTTTGGTCAGCCTTCATGATGAAGAAAGTTTTAGCCCCATCCAAACATATCAGCTCATTTTCCTATGAATATTTGCTCAAATAAATTCCTTCCTTTTGCTTTGGCTGAATTCATAGTTATGTTCTGTCGAACTTGAT
The DNA here is from genome assembly GCF_004027225.2 of Strigops habroptila. Classification (NCBI taxonomy): domain Eukaryota; kingdom Metazoa; phylum Chordata; class Aves; order Psittaciformes; family Psittacidae; genus Strigops; species Strigops habroptila. The sequence continues at coordinate 41,187,971 of NC_044285.2, read as the reverse complement.
GGTGAGGTGGCTGTCACAAACATTTGCTCAAATGAAGGATTTAAAATAAGCTTGTTGACAGTTTTCTTTTGAAACACTCAATATTTCTACCAGAAACATGGTTATTAAGAGGCCAGCTCAAACAATCACAAAACTGGGCAGCTACTTACTCTATAATAAGCAAACAGCATGGTTCAAATTACTCCTATAGGAGAGTGCTCTACAGAAAGAAATGCATACAACCTTCTAAATCCTATTTCCAAAGGGAGACATTTCAGCACAAATCCCTGCCCACTCAGGAGCCGAGTTGCCTGTCCAGGTTCCAGTCAACACTCTCAGTACAACACCAATTCCAATGCATCCGTGACTCTTCCCGCTTTTCAAGAGCTGAAGGTAAAAGCACAGCAATGCAATCTCATGCGAGAATCCAGCCCCCGTATGATGTTTCTACCTTACCTAACCTATAGCAGACACAGCTCCCAAGTAAAACTGGTGCTTCCTTCAGCGACTCCGTCACCCAAACATCGGTCTAGCAAAACCCCCTCTGCCCTCAGCCAGAATGTGGTCCAAAGATGAAAATATTGGAAGTCACATGGGAGATGCCTGCACAGACTTCATGGAGAGGCTGTAAGGAAAAGTATTTTAAGAGGTACATCTGGAAGGTAAGAATAGCCTATTGCAGCGCCAAAAATACGTTGTCAAAATAGAGCACACTTGTTCTATCCCCTCCTGCTGCCAAGAGGAACCCGCGGCACAGGACCGGAGGCAGCAGGGACAGGTGTTTTCTCTAAAAGTAGACTTCATTCTTTTGGCCACCTATACAACACGGTAGGCCAATGTGTTCAAATCCAAGTGTGGGATCCTTCCAACAGCAACACTCTGTCGCTGCCAAGCTCCACTGGAAGCTCTGCAGTTGCCTTTCGAATGATCAGATGAGAAGCTGCTTCCCGAGCTCCTGTTTGCAGTCCCTTTTCTCTTCTAAACCACGTATGCTTTAAAATGATCTGGAAGAGCTACAAATTGCGCAACCCAACTCTTTCAGCACGCAAGAATATGTGACTGTAAGGAGTTTATAAATATATTTTCCTACAGCTGAGTAGTTCAAGCCCAACATTGAAGTGTTGGTATAAAAATATGTGAAACCAAATTGTATGACAGAGCTTGCTTTGTCAAAACACAAATGTCTCATAAAATATGCTGTCTGGCATCAGAAGTAGTAGGTGATGTTTCTTCAAACTTTTTCAGGGAGAAATACCTGTTAAAACTAAGCAAAAAGTATTCAAAATTTAGATTTGAGATTTTAATTTAGTTTTGATTTGAATTGGCCACAGTTCTGAGGTTTATCTAGATTAAAAATCGGCCCCCAAATAAAATAAATCCTTTCAGCTATGCAAAACATCTTGTTTAACCCTTTATAACTCAGTTGGAAACTGCCAAACCCACTTGTATTTATCCAGGTCCCCTACCTGATTTCTTTCTCATCAGCCTACAAATCAAAATACCAACAATTTATTGACTCTAATCCGAAAGGGCCTTCATCTCTAAAACACATCAGTAGTTTTTTTTTGATATTAAGTCTCTCCAGTAGCTGTCACCTTTTGGCAGCTGATGTGAGGAGAAGGGAAGTTCAATTTATTAGGAAAGAAATCACTCTCCATGAGGAAAGAAATCCATCCATAGCCACACAAACACACGAGCAGCCTTGCTGCATTGCAGGTAGACTGAGGCAAAGATGCAGAGGGAAAATGGCTTAATGGTGCTTGCAGAAATGGGACAGGAGGAAGGGGAGGGTGAAGGAAAACCTGCCAGACTGTGCTGACAACACAAGATGTGTCTTGGCAAGTATTAGGTAGAAACCCAAGGGACTGGGAGATGGTTACCACTGTCTCCCTGCCAGAATGGAGACCCAGGTCTCCAGAAGAGGAGCTGTCAGTAGGAAATGTGCTGGAGGAGGATAAAAGCACCTCCCCACAGGGATGTTTTCCACCTGGACTTTTGGATATCAAGGCTGAAGCATATGGGGACACAGAGTCACGGAAGCAAAGATGCTCTGATACAGCATGCTCAGAAGTGGAGAACCTGATCTGCAGGAAGTCACGATCCTTTCTGCACATTTAACTCCCTGCCTTTCTCTAATTACAGTTCTTCTGTTTGGAGCTATTACATCTCAGTCCTTGGAGGCAGTTTGGATGATTTCAGAGAAATCAAAGCAACTGATAAAAATCTGGACATTCACTCCAAATAAAACAAAAGGTATTAGGATGCATTGTATCAAATTATAATCAGTTTTATCCCTCTAGGAAAACCTTCACAAATAACTAAATGACCTGTAAGTATGACTTTTTGAACTCATGTAGGCTATAAAGTATTTAATCTGTTTGAAAATGTGACGGTTTTGATCATCTCTTGCTTTATCAAAGCAAGATACGAAGTGTTGCATCTACCGGTTACATCCTGGTCATCCACAATAACATGTTTTTATTAAGAGAGCAGACATTAGGTGAGATACTCTTGTTCTGCATCAGCCTCAAAAGGCTACTGTTACACATGACCCTGAAAGGGGAAAGAATAAGAAGAAATAAAGAGCTTAAGCCGAGACGAGATAGAGATGAGCTTCCCAATAACACTCACTGTAATCTATTTACATGGTTCCTGCAGAGACTCCTTGGATGGACAACTGCTTTATTTACACAGTGCTTTATACTTCAAATCCTAGCCATCTACCTGAGCAACATATCATCTTTAAGCAGGTAAAATCAGAAGAGATCAGACATCCTCAGGTGCATGATTCCAGATGAAAAGCATGTTAGTGACTCTTTCTGTACTGTGTTAGCCAAAAGTGAGAGGAGGTTGTAGATGCTGCATTTAAAGCTGGCTGTGCTATTATCTTGCTGTAATAAGTCATATTCAAATGCATGTAAGACATGAGCAGTAGCAGAACCTGAAAAGGACGATATCTAAGCCAAATGACAGTCATCCTGCAAGTAAATACAGATATTCTCTCTTGATAAAGATGACAGACTTCTCTTCTTGTTAACAAGGCAAATGACTATGAAAATCAAGTGAGTTGTGGGTCACTATGAGTCATGTACTCTGTTAGTTAGAAGTCAGCAGCCTGCAAAGGTGCTGAGCATCCTTCATGCATTCAGCATTGCCAAAGTATTCAACACTGCACTGAACCAGCTCCCACAGCAGATTAAGACTTACCAACTAGAAGATGTTCTAAACCACAACTACCACCACATGCAGAATAATTCCTCCCTTTTTATACTAAGCATTTTACCATTTACAGTAACACCCATTGGGCTCAGTTGCAGCCAGTGTCCATTGCAAAACAGTAGCTTTGCCTGTAAACGAAGACTTCACATATATTGTTATCATAAGCAGGAACAGGAAGCAAATGACCATGTTGCTGCCTCCTGCAGCAACCTGCTTCCTGCCTCCTTTCAAAACTAAGATAGAAAGTAAGGTTTTATCCTGTCCAAATTCAGAGAGGTCCAAAATCGCCCCAGCTGGTGGAAAACCATCCGAAGACATCCCAGGGATGCCAAGGGTGACAACAGCACAGACCCAGCTGCTATGTTCCATCTCTGAAAGATTCGTGACTGGGACCAGGATATTATACTGCCTCAGAAGGTGATGTAATCGGGTTTCTCCTCCCATCCCAGGACTTCCAGCAACAAAATCCTGACTACAGGTAAACCATCTGCAAAGAAGACAGGTTTCCAATGGAATCCCTCCTAATTCCTATTTAATGAGAATGCTTTTCATTTTAGCAACTCTGTATTTTCCATGACACATAACCCTATATTGTCAGAAAGCTCCTAGCCAGCTTAGACCTTTAATACACTTTTCCTCTTTAACACTCCTTGCAAACAGGTCAGATATGTCTTATTAGCTGACAACCTGAACGCATGCACAGCTCATCTCCACTGATTCAAGACTCCACTCATCTGATGTGTCTATTCAAGAACACCAGCAGCAGGTTATACTCTAACCATGAGCTCGTTCTGATGCTCAAATCCAGTTAAAATGAATTATTAAACTGCTGAAATAAAATTAAATAAAAGTTAGACAGCAATAATTCTTGCTGGCCCTACAGGCTGCTCTGTCTTACATTATAAAAGCCCATAAAATATTTAAAGTGACCATGTCTACACAATTACATATAATTCAGTTGAGAGGAATATACTGCTAAATGAAATCGATCATGCTGGCATTTTTGTCTATGCAGGACTAATATTAAATATAATTAAAATACTTCATTTTTTCCCTAAGAGAAATTATTATGCTGACCACATTTGAACAAGTAGTTGCTCAACATAGTTGTTTCATAGCCACCTTATACAGACTGCAAATATGGGAAGCAAGATCTCAAGCAAGCACTTGGACATTGAGAACAGTATCTTGCATGGAATTCAAAACAACTAAGCTGTGCTACAGCCCTAGCATGGTGCTGGGCAATGTGAGCACACTGGTGTGCACCTTCAAAACTGAAGCAGTTTGAAGTCTCTGCATTGAAGTCCTCTGAGGAGCTCAATCCAGACAAGTTATTCAGAGATGTGGGTAGCTCTGATTTCACTATAAACTACATCAAACAGGAATATTTGACTTGAAAACACAGTAAGTTGACAGCAGCATTCAAAGATTTCTCTTTTTTTGTGACAGCAAAGAACAGGCCATCAGTTTTCTCTTCCCCAGCATCTCCCACGTTCTAGGGCAATGTCTTCTCCATCAAACTAAGAATGAGATCAAAGCGTGGCCAATATGACACATGTAACAGAGCTCTTCGCTATGAGAGCAGGACATACTCAATTACCATGGATCAACTGATGACCAGAACAATGAAAGTGCATGAAAGTAACTCAAATTCTCTATGTGATCATAGTTTTACTCGCAATTCCGCAGTCTTTGCAAGATCAAGCCTAGAGGCTGTATTTTGTGTACAGCCAGTTAAGAAACACAAGTCAGACTGTGTGCTGTTTGATAAGCAGAGTAGTATGAAAATTTAGAAAGCAATACCTGTTATTACTACCACTGAATGTGTAAACATACACAGAAGACAGTTGTTCCATGAGATCATTTGAGAGACTGATTCAAAATGCTGGAGTTCAGATTGATTTTTCCACATCCTCTTACAATTATTTCCTAGTCACTGTTCCTTAGCTGTATACTGGTAGTACCAAATTTTTATTCCATAAAGTTTCCATTATTCTACCCTTAGAAGAAAGGCTCTGCTCTCTCAAGAGATTCATAAAGTTTCCTATATTGTACCAAAGCATAAGGTAAATTTTTTGCTACTTCAATTGAAGCCTGGCTTTCTTATGCCATACTGTGATATGTATTCTAAATCCTGTTCAGAATACATAATTTCTATTGCCCTTCTTTTTTGGCCTATCCAAAACTACATCACTTATGTTATACATATGGAAGTATAAAAATAGCTAAGATATGAAGCAGAGATCACTCAAAACACTCACCCACACGTGCACACACCCCCTTTACTATCACATGTATTCTCAGCAATCCTTTGCCTACTTGAAACCGCAGAGTCATCTTTACATTTCGAATTGGGAGAATAATGCAGCTTCTTCTTTCTTCCTACAGAACAAGATCTCCGGTCTCCAGCAAACCCTGCCAGATTTGGAATTCATTTCTTTGGGATTATTTGTTAAGGAGCTGCGGCTGCCAGACTCGTCCCAAAGAGTCCAAGGTGCCAAGCCCAGGGGATGTGAAAGTCAGTGTATGCTGTTGTGTAACCTGGAAAGACAAGCTCCTGGGGCAGGCACGGCACAAACCGTTTAGCCCATCGCAGGCAAAGATCAACACTTCAAGTGCCACCTGCAAAACACTTGATAGTTTGTACAGAGTGTGGTTTGCAGGTGCTACCTGGTCTCTGCATGAAACATGGCTTGGCAAGCACGCGTGTGCAAGCTGACACCTCCAGATGGCCTCGGAGCAGCCAAAAACATGGAATACAAAGCTCCACACAGGCAGAAACTGCATCCGGCCTTTCTGCACATGGAGGAAAGCCACCCTAAGGTTGTGGAACTCCTGAACTCCAATGGGACACCAACTTCAGCACAGCAGACTACAGGAAATAGTCTTGGTCCTTCTGGTTGTCCCCTCACCTTATAACATCTCATCACTCAGTTGTATTTCAGGGACCTCCAGATGCCCAAAGCAGGCACCAGACCCCAAGAGCTAGCAGACTCCAGGCTTCACAGGAGGCAATTAACCAGTCTCCTCAATGCCTTAGTAACATTTTGTGCCCGCCCATCATGGGCAAAAGACCAAAGAGCAGCCAAAAGGTGTCAGCAGCATCTTTACTAATTTCTCCGATAATTCTTTGCATAGATTAAATAAAGAGCAAGACAGCAAAAGCCACTGATCTGTAGGTCAGGGAAAAGCCGCGTGTTCTGGACTTTTCTGCACCTTTGCCCTGCCTTTTAGCTGCCCTGTTGTTTTTAATAACCTCAGGGGTTTCCATATCACTCTGTTAAAGGAAGTATTTTTCTTTCTGTTCAGATTCTTCTGCATTTAGCAATACTATCACCATACTGATTTTTCATGGAGTAACTAGACTGAGGCAATGAATAATGTGCTACTCCTTACACACAACCAGATGGAACTAGTTGAGCTTTAAGGTCCCTTCCAACCCAAAGCATTCAGTGAGTCTATGGCACCACAGCAGTAAAAAAGTTGACCAGATAGTTTACATACACTGTGATGCACACTGTACTTGGTCTAGCATCGTTAACACTGTTTCAAACACAACTTCCCAGGCTAGGGTTGTTTTGGTAGATGATGTCCATGGGAATTTGAGATTTATTCCCAGGAAAACTCCAGACTGAGCACAATATTAAGATTTCCCTGATCTAGAGCATGAAACTGTCTCAAAGATGTGACACATTAGAGCCTGTGACTGTGAGAAAGGAGAAACCATTTCACAGTTCAGCAATACTCCAGCTGTTTAGCAAACAAGCAATAAACAAGTGGCAATGACTTCATTAGGTAAGGGAGCAGCTGAAGGTGGATGTGCTGAAGAATGAGGAAAAGCATGTTTTGGATTCAGGAAGGAAATGACAAACAAGCTGCAGGGAGTGAAGGGGGCTGGGAGGAAATGACTGAGATTGAGCAGACAAAGAACATAGTAAGGACAAAATCTAAGCTACGGTTCCCCACTGCCCTGCCAGCTGTGCAAACACAAGGTGGAGACAGCAAACCAGAACAGTAACATCTGCACCCGTGGTGGAGACCTCAGGGGCTACCTACAAATGTAAGTGAATGCAAAATGGGGTCTACTGAGAACACATAACAGAATGTTTACTCCTGGTAGGTAGTGTGGCAAGTTTCCCTAGGCTGAGCACAACTGTACTGATGTTCTTTGAAAGATCACTGACAAGAGGAACTTTGCATCTTCCTCTTCAGAAAACACAGCAAAGAGTGTAGAAGGATAGAAAATTAAAGGCAAATAGGTCTTTGCACTTACAAACATTTCTCCCTTTCAATGGAAGCTCTCTTACTCTTGAGGTAACTGCTCATGTAACAGCAGATTTGTAGGATTGGGTCCTAAAATGATTCTCAAGGACAGAAAATAGACAGCCCAGGATGGAAGTGAAACTCTTCACACAACTTCTTTTTATCTCTTGAAGCTGCCATGATATCTGTTTGCAGAGCAGAGATGGTTCAGCTGGATGCTCATGGGCTGACAGAAGGGTAGGGGACAAGGCAAAACTTTTCAGCACAATTGCCTGTGGAGTTTGTCCTTCGTTTTATAAAAAACTGGAGGCTATTTGTAGAATAAAGTTTCTCTCCAAGCCCTGTCACATAGTATATAACTCAGGAAGTGACAAAGGTACAGCAGCAAAACCGAAATGAATCAAAATCATCTTTTGAACCTTTTGATGCCTGGCAAAATAGAAAAGGACAGGATGAGGAATTGTACCCTTTGGAAACAAAACAAGGAGAACTGAATTTGAAGCCATCTCTGTAAAGCTTATCTTCTATTTTGATTATTTTGGGCAGAAGTTGTCATACCTGACTGAGACACAGACGACTCAGCCAGTGACGGAATTTGTAGCTTACGAAGCAACAATGGATTTTGCTTGCTACTAGTTCACATCATCAGGCAAGTCACATCTGTGACTCATATACTAGTACACTCTTCAAGTATATTTGCAAGTATACTCCTACCCTCACTCTGCCCATTGCACTTTAATGTTGGAATTGATTTAGAAGATGTAAGAAATGTAAGAGTACAAAGAAACAGAAGGAATAATTAGTGAATTTGAAAGAATGTCTTAAAATAATCTGTACATGATGACTTTTATTGCTGTGCATGTCTGTCCAGCAGATGCAATGACATTTACTAGCCTGATTAGTACGAACTGATCCTCTCAGTAGCCACACATCTATAACATAGCATGATGCCTGGCAGCAGTGCATTGCAAGTATTACATTCAGAGAGCTATATAAATAAAAACTCAAACACAGTCCTCAAGCTCAGTCATCCCTGATAGAAGCAGAATAAGGGAGCAGAGTGTTCCTTTTATATGTATTGTTAGTGCTGCTCCAAGAGAAGTTGTGGGGTCTCCTTCCCTGGAGCCATCTAGACATCATCCCGAGTAATGTGCTCCAGGTAACCCTGCTTGAGCAGGGATGACCTCCAGTGATCCCTTCCAACTTCAACCATTACGTGATTCTGCAACCTTTGTGAAGTAGGGGTTGCTTGATTGCTGCATCAACCTAGACCTCAAGGTTTAGTCTTTTCCTTCCGAACTGTAGCTCCTAATTTAGGATGAAAAAACCCAGCTGAAATGACAGAATTTTCCACCTGATGGAACTCATTCAGCTCAGCTACCCTCCCTGGCCTCTCAGTGCTCCTGGATCCAAACAAATCATTGCTTTCCCCAGGGTGTAATAAAGGAGGGATTTCTCAAACCAGCCTGCAGTATTAGCACCAGGCTACTGTGGGCTTGTACCTGACATTCAGCTCTTGTGGAAAACACGAGCAAGTAAACTGCAGGTGAGAGGTTAATCACAACACTACTCTTCTTCGTAGGTTCACTGGAGTCCTTTGAAGCAGGTATATGGAGAAGGCTTTTGACTGATGGACCCCAGAATTATCTCAGTTCATTGCAAACCTTACCAGTGCACAGTACTTTCTTGAAGACTTCTACAGAAATGCCTTAAACATGTTTTCAGTTATTATTTCACCAGAAATAGTAAATTCTACCCATACATCTTCCACCCAAAACAGGTGAAAAAAAACCTCTATTATTTTCTAAATTCTACTTTGCCATGTGTTATGTAGAGTTCAAAAAGGAAAGTAATTAAAAATTGACTCTTTATAACCACTTTTTCATCTTTTTTTTCCCCACAGATCCAGTGGGGGGGAGGAGGAGGAGGCGGGGAGAAGGAAAAAAAAAAACCCCAAACAAACAAAAAAAGAATTCCTGTCACATAAATAATGGAAAAGATGCTCAAAGACTGAAAATTTCACATGCAGCTTTGAAGTTATTTTTTCCTCCTTTAGATTTTGTTGCGTGCTCTACCTGCTGGTTTTTCCCCTTTGTAGCTTGACAAGTTCTTTTTAAAGCAGACTTTTAAAAGGCTGAGAAGAAGGCAATTCAAGAAGTTTTCACTGATCTTGTCCAAACAGAAGAAAGATTCATTTCGTTGAGTATGCAAACTGCAATCCTTTGAACAAAAGACACTTGACTCACATGATGCCAAATCTTTTCTCAGCTGAGATCTTACACAATGCAGGCTCCAGCCACAAACACACAACTGTATTAGGGGAGCAAAAAACAATTAAACCAATCACAGAATCCCAGACTGGTTTGCATTGGAAGGGACCTTAAAGCTCATCCAGCTCCAACCCCTGCCACGGGCAGGGACACCTTCCACTAGAGCAGGTTGCTCCAAGCCCCTGTGTCCAACCTGGCCTTGAACACTGCCAGCGATGGGGCAGCCACAGCTTCTCTGGGCACCCTGTGCCAGCGCCTCAGCACCCTCACAGGGAACAACTTCTGCCTAAGAGCTCATCTCAGTCTCCCTTCTGGCAGTAGAAATTATCTTTTTGCCATTTAGTTTTGCTGTATTATTTTACTGTGAGAGACAACACCCGAGTCCAGGAGGATGAGGTGACAGAGCAGTGCCTGCATGGAACATGGGCAGGCAGCTCCCCCAGCCAAGGAAGCAAATAAAGATCCAGTCTGTACCAAGCTCATTTCCTCACAGCTTGCTGCATTAGCCCCAAAATGGTTACAAAACAAAAGCAAATCTCCAGAAAATCACTCAGCTGTAATCTGTATGGACATTTCCAGCGTCAGCCAGCCAAAAGGCAAGAGGCTCACCTTTCTCCTTAGTTTACCTTTACTCATCTTTCCTTTCTACTTGCAACGTTCCCCAAACTACCAAAGACAGAAGCTTGTTAACCCCTTACAAACTCGTATTCTTTCCACAACCTAACACAAACCACACATCTGTAACACTTCAGATAGGTGGCTCACAAAGCCACTCACTATCATCCTTTACCACTCATTTTTAGGTACTGGGATGCCAACCACTGTCGATATGCGGAAGGTGCCAAGGAGACAATGGATCTACATGGACACTTGATCTTTTGGTGTGTGCTTCAGGTTTTGTGCAGTCTGTGGAAGACATGGATAATGCAATGAAATGAAACACAATCTAATAAAAGTAAGGAGTGAACCTTGTAGAAACGGGCTCAATGAAAATAGTCTGTGCTTTATATAGCTTACAAAAGCCAGGAAAAGTCACATTTCAAAGCACTGCTGCTCCTGGAGCTCAAGCCTCCATCCTGTTAGTTTTATCTTGGCTTTGTCTCCTGGGAAGAACTTGGAGAACCAGATGCATTGACCTCCAAATCCCTTGCTATATTCTCTTTTGAATTAAATACAAATTAATCATGTTACAATAGCCATGAGGGTGCTGAGAAGACCATCAGACAACACTCCACACGCCACACTACACCCAAAGGTACACAGCATTAACCATGCTCCAAGCACACCCACAGTCTCAGAACCAGAAAAGTGGTTTGAATCAGCAAATCTCATGCTCAGAGAAATACATTTGTGAAGCAGATGAAATACACACTGGTACATATAAATGCTTTCTTTTTCCTCTGCTTTCTTCAGTCAAAAAGAACCTAATTCACCACTGCAGACTCTCAGTGTATCAGCAGTCTGCCTCTGCGGCCTCCCAGCGTAAAGAACGTGGAAATTAAAGGTTTGAAAACTGCGTCTTTTCTAAGCCAAATGGGTTCATTTAAGTCATTAATAGCTTTGCAGAAAATTCCCCTGTGAAGATGAAGGGGGATGATATGCTAGAAACGTTGTTCTGAGCTAATTTACGAGTACTGCATGTGGCCAGCCTGAAGAAACATTTTCCTCATGATTAAATAGAATTACTGGAAGGCTTATTGTATGCATATGTTGATTAACTTTAATTGCAGAGCTGCTGTGAAACTAAAGACCACACTAGTCCATAGAACCTTCTTGGAAACTCATCACATCGAGAAATTTTAAGGAGAAAAATGCAGGGAATTAAAGTAGACATGTGGGATACCAAACTCCTCAGCCAATGTTCCCACTGCTTCAACAGGAGCTTTCCCACTTCCTATTTCAAAATGCTTGTGTCTTCGTCACACAGCAGTAACAGTGTCATCTCCGTGCAAGATTAGATAACTCGCCTAAGAGCTTCCATGAAACAGAGGTTTCATGGGTGGTTTCAAAACCAGAACAGAGGTAACACTGTGTTTGATGGTGTGGTGCATGCCTACAACTTGCCAGCTTACTGACATGAAGCTGCTATTCACACTGAAGCCTCTCTCAAGCGCTCGAGTCTCATGGATTTCAGACACACTGCATAAATCCCAAGTAACGCTTCCCTGTAGCAGTCACAACTGTGAGCACAGCATCTTTTTTCAGCCTCTGATTTACTGTACAGCATCACTTTAAAATGCCTCCTGTACTTTGGGGACATATGAGAACAAGTTTTCTTTATTTTTATTTCTTTTTAAATACCAAATATAACAGCACCAAAGACATGTTACATACAAACACACACACAGTCTACCCTCTTACCCCAAGGGGCCATAAGACCTGAAACATGAAGATTTGAAGCATGCGTTCCATTACCAGTTAGTGATCCTTGATCACATTTTAAGTAAATCCCACAAGTAATAAGCAGTAATACAACAGAAACCAACACAGTCTTTGACAATCCCATTGTTCATTCTTTCCTTTATATGTCAGCATTGTTATCACCATCATCATCAAGAAAGCTTTGAGCTCAGTTTATCATTTGGATGGGTGAATAGCTGCACAGGGAGGGATTAACATCTATTTGAATTGTAATAGCAAATGCAGTTTCAAATTGCAGGCCTAGATCTTGTGCCTTCCTTTCTTTCAACAAGATTATTCAGCATGGTTCCGAAGTGCATTTTAGCTTTAACTTATTCCCATAGCTACAACTCTATCCCTTGTGGCACAGGCACTCTCAGAGGGCAAAAGATCAACAGCTACCATAAAAGCTTGATCCTAAGCATTTAAACATTACTTCCCAAGCCTTTGATAAGAACACACAGAACTCGGGACATCGTCAGGATTTGCTGATTCACTCTGACACGCATCACTGGAAACCAGCAAGTGCTTTACTGAACCCTCTTCAGCTTTTCACATTGGTTCCTCACCTGAGCAAGTTCAGTCTCAGGGAACAGCAGACCCAGCCTCTGCAGCGTTCACCTTGGAGATGCGTGTCTTCCACAAGCGTAATCACCCGAGCCCGCGTTAAAGCTGTCCTCTGTGCTCCAAATCAAGTGCAAAGGAAACAAAGTGCCCTTTGCTGGAAGGGCACATGACGTGTCACAGAGACACTAATTTATCACAAGTATCTGCTGACTAAATTGGCTGTGCTTTAGAACATGGCTATTAACAGGAGCCATCAGATTGCTTTACGGAACATGAAGTAGATGCCTACCTACCCAAAGACAAGCAGGCAAGCAAAATGGCCAAATGTAGAACATCCAACCACTTCCCACACCACAGAGGCACTAATTTGTCACCATGTTAGAATTGTCCTAAGTGGGAAGCAATAACGTTCAGATTCTTGCAGATAATGGTGGAAAATTTATAGGTATAAGGAAGTAAAAGAGCTATTTTGTCTTTCCTGACTCTAAGAGATGGGGAAATGCATTTCCCTATCAGATTCCCCCTGAGAATTCTGCTGAAGTAGGCTGGGAGGAGGAGGAAGACAGGTACAACCCATGTTATGTTTTTCCCACAGTTTTGATGGGTACAAAGCAAACCAGCATGATTTCAAATGTATTCTTTCAGCCAGATGATGCTCTGAGAGAGGTATCCATGACCCTCCCATGTTCATGCTGCCTGAGTGACCCACAGAGAATCAGAGAATTCAAGTTTGTCATGTTTAGATTTTTACCTGCCTCTGACTGCAGCCGTGAGCTCCACAAGCTGTTCTGGATGCCAGAGGCAGAGATCACTGGCAGCAGCTTTGTGTTACTGCAGGTCATAGACAGATCTCCAGCATCTACAGAGCTGCCAATGGACCTCCACATTGGCAAAATCTTACAGCCCTCTGCAAAGGGAATACATCCATCAGGTTCTCTTTCCAGATATTTCTCCAGGTATCTCTCCAGATACTTTCTATCTCTTCTCCAGGATGGAGAAAAGAAACCAGAAATACGTTCATAACCTGGCTAAGCAACTCCAGTGTTAAACACAACCCAAGTGTTCTGATCCCCATGACAGCCTTCATATGGTTCAAATGCTTTCCACATTCAGCTCAGACACTGGACACATGTCTCCTTTTAACTGCAGACTGTACACCATTTTAATCCAGAAAACTCAACCATTAATTCACAGAACTAGACATTTAAGCATGTTGATCCAGCTTTGTTCATTGGCAAGAATGACATTTAAAATGCTACCAGTATCAACAGTGAAACTTTCAAATAAAGATGCAATGCATTCAATCCTTTGATTTTCACTGAAACATCATCATGAATTCACTAGAGATTAAAACAGCAAAACCAATTTAGTTTCCCCTTCTTAACATGAACACCTGAAGCCATAAGACATTAATAATGATGGGAGTAGGTACCATTCACTATTGCAACTGAATTGTTGCTGAGAAGAGGATCTAACAGCAGAAATCATTCTTGGTTACTTTGAAAGTGAAGTCCAGAGGAGGCCATGGAGATGCTGCAAGGGCTGGAGCAGCTCTGCTCTGGAGCCAGGCTGAGAGAGCTGGGCTGGGGCAGCCTGGAGAAGAGAAGGCTCCTTAAAGGGAGACCTTAGAGCAGCTCCAGTGCCTAAAGGGGCTGCAAGAGACCTGGAGAGGGGCTTTGGACAGGGACATGAAGTGACAGGACAAGGGGGAATGGCATGGTGGTGGTAGCATGAACCTGGCACAGTGGTGCCCTGCCAGTGGCCAGGTACAGACAGCTTGAGAGCTCCTTGGCAGAGCTGGAGGGCAGCCTTCCCTCAGCAGAGACAAGGCATGCCAGCAAATATGCTGCAGCGGGGCTAAAGAGAGAATTAAATCCACTCTGACAGAGGCAGAGCTGAAGGTACAGCTACCTGACCATTGTGGCAGAAACTCCTATGGAAATATTCATCCACTAACCAATTTCTCGGGGAGCACAGCAGGAGAAGAGGAATTAAAAGCAGGAGTTAGCATAGCAGACTGCTCTGAAGGCAGCTGTTTACTCAGGGTTGCTTCTCCGTACAGAAACGAGGCACAATAGAAAAGGCTTTTATTTGGTTAATGCACTAAGAAGTGAATGCTTTTATTATCCGAGATTTTACGATGTTAATCCTGCTAGAATAGCTGGACTGGAGCTATTTATCATCTGGCACTCTATACTTTGCTTCCATGGAAGGAAATTAAAAAGGCCAAGGAGGTTCAGCCAATTTGTCTTTTAATACTCTTTATTGGCTCATTAATGATTAATTCTTCTTAACACTCTGCCCTAGATCCTAAATTCACAATGGCTCAATGTAGATGAAAGATTTCAAATTCCCATCTCTCTTCCCTCTTCTGTTTCCTGAGCCTATGTAAAAAAACCCTCTTGCCGCTGCTCAGCAGACTGCTGTCACAGGAAATCATGCAGGACACAAACACATCTTCAGAAGATTAAGTGGTGCAAAAGAGGAAACAAGCAAAGATCACAACCCAGCCCAGTCCTAGAGAGCCACACACAGTAAAGGACCCACTCAATAATGACAATAGCTGCCACTGCTTAGCCACTAACTCTAACTTATTTATGCCTAGCACTGCACTACTGCAGTACTGCAGCATTCAGCCCTGTTTAGTTATCAAGCTCTTCTTTTGGAAGGAACGTGGATGTATTTCTTTGACATATCATTATAAGCAGCAAATTTTACTGTTCCAGAACCAGAAATTAGAGCAAATTCTTAGAAACACCATGTTAAAAAGAACATTATTCATTTGAACATTGCCTTTGGATTAAAGAAAGCTGCAGCCCTGATCACAGTGGTCTTTACAAGTTCCACAACAACTTAACAACACTGCATTTGCCAATACACTGTCTTATCTGTTATAATATGCATAAGAATATTCTGCCTGCATCAAGTTTCTTCCAGGGTTTCAGTTCATCCCTGCACAGTCTTTCCTGAAGCCATCGAAGAATCAGGTGAATAGGATAGGAGTCTCGGCTCTTTGTCCTACCACAACTACCAGCACACTGTTTGTGGCCAATTCACCCATTTTGCATCTCACTTCTGTTTATAGATATGGAAGGAAATAAATAACCACGTTCACAGCGTGCTTTGAGATCTCTGGAGGAACGATGCCTTTTCTGTTCAGTATCTTTACTAATCTGCTTATGTGCTGTTACTAGCTGTTGCAGCTCAAGTACATATTTACCTCTAAGTATGTTTGACAAGACCATAGCTCTACCATTCACCCCAAATGAAGAGAATGAGTATGTAAATCATATGTAAAACAGGGGAAGTTCAGGTTAGATATAAGGAAGAAGTTCTTTACTATGAATGTGGTGGGGCACTGGCACAGGGTGCCCAGAGAAGTGGTGAATGCTCCATCCCTGGCAGTGTTCAAGGCCAGGTTGGACAGAGCCTTGGGTGACATGTTCTAGTGTGAGGCGTCCCTGCCTATGGCAGGTGGGTTGGAACTGGATGATTTTAAGGTCCTTTCCAACCCTAACTATTCTATGCTTCTATGAAATATGTATATTCCCATGCAATGCAATTAACTCAGGTGATGTATTCATCTGAATCATAGCAGCTTGGGTTTTTAAATAATAACTTAAAAAACCCCAACAAAACCAACCCAAACCACACAAAAAAGACACCAGAAGAACTTTAATTCCCTATATAGACTAGTATTTTTGTCCTAAGGACATTGACACCACCACTCGACAGTTCACTCAGCTAAAATCTTGGGTACCCCAGCCAGGAAGGTTACTTAACTTCAGAGTTAATGGAGATCTTCGAGGGAATTTAACACTTGAGGAGCTGGTTGGTCTCTAGCCAGGCATCTGAATGATATTAATTAAAGCATCACCTAGTCAATATTGCTAAAAATACACTTCCACAGTGATGTGCTGAGTCTCTGCACTCAGCACATCACTTCAGACAGTTTCCCACTGTCATCAACCATTAGCAAATCTGTGCAAGAAAAACAACATTGCCCAAATCTTTTTGTAGCTCTGTCATCTCACAGATGATCAACACTGTCGGAAATGCCTCTAGAGCTTCATAGCCCCCAACAATTCAGCACTGATTCTGCTTTTTCATTCGCTTCTCCTGTCATGCTGTGATTCTCATTACTATCAAACTGCAAAGGCTGGAAATTCTGACTAAAATCACCGTGTCTAACCACCACAGTGTTGTTCCATGGCACCAGAAGGGTACCAGCAGGCACTGTGGCTTCTCTGATGGGACCTGGCCATCTCCACCCCCTAGAGCAATGGCAGAGCTGCCCCACACCATACTTTACGCAGCAAGGGATCTTTAAAGTCTTAAGTCACACTTTTTCTTCCATTCTCACCACTACAGACATGGACAAGCCCCTCTCCAGGTTTCCTGGAGCCCCTTTAGGCACTGGAGCTGCTCTAAGGTCTCCCCTTCAGGAGCCTTCTCTTCTCCAGGCTGCCCCAGCCCAGCTCTCTCAGCCTGGCTCCAGAGCAGAGCTGCTCCAGCACTTGCAGCAGCTCCGGGGCCTCCTCTGGCCTCGTTCCAACAGCTCCACGTCCCTCTTGTGCTGTTGCCCCAGAGCTGGATCAGGACTGCAGGGGGGGGCTCCCCAGAGTGCAGCAGAGGAGGAGAATCCCCTCCCTCGACCTGCTGCTCACACTAAACACACTGAATCGCACCCTGCTCTCACTGCACAGGAATTCAGGAGTAACAGCACTGAAATAATGTGGTTTATAGAAAATTGCAGAATTCTTAATTATGCTACTGTATTTATGCCATCTGCAATAAATATAAACCCCTCATGCCCAATTGCTTTAAAATAGTCAGTAAACCATAACCTACATAGGCTCAATGAAATGCAAAGAGAAACCTAACGCCTGCCTGCCTACCTTTGTTTGGATTCATTATCCACTTTCCTTATATATTCTGAGGAGCTGAGAAGGCGCCCAAGATAAATAGCTTGTAATCATCTGATATCTTCATGTGACCTCCTCTCTGCAATTTGCATTGGCTTTGAGTTTCCAGATGAAGGCATCGGACAAAATAGTGCTAGGATTAATTTTAGCCTCCTCCTTGAGGCGACTCGCCTATACCAGAATAAGGCTATAATACTTGACTGAGCAGAGTATTTTCTTTGCCAACATCATCTGTTTCAGGCTTCTCCGGCCTGAAATAAAATGCACAAAAACAATTCCAAGCAAAGAAATGTTGTGAGCTTTGGGAGCAGAGGAAGAATTAAAATAGCATCATTCTCCCCGGCTTGCAAATCAGGATCCACAGCATGCACCTGCAGGGCAGCCTGCGCAGTACAGATGTGAACACGACAGCATCGCCTTTAAATGAGACATTCCCTAAAGCTTGGCAGAAGATGGTTCAAACACAGTTTTGGCATGTTGATAGAACACATTTCCCTGGTTTTTAACTTCCACATACTGCAGTAATAAGACTGCGGGAAGCTTTAGTACCATAAAGAACAAAGGCATTTTTACAGTGGCACCCTTCAGTCCAACACACCACTACCTGCCCATACAGAACTGAACATCACTCCATTAATTTTAGCATGTACTCCACAGGAGAGTTCATACAGTTTTGAGACTGTATTACCTTGATTTTTCAGAGACATTTGATGAGAACAGCTCTAGAGAAAGCAATCAAGCTTTTCTAAATCTTCACCATAGAGAAAAAGAGTCCAATTCCACCCTCTCTTCTACATTATCAACCTGTCTGCACGCCTGAACA